>NC_090021.1:293979803-294279803 GCF_037176765.1 Anolis sagrei
ACTAGCCAGACCCATGAAATGTAAGAACACATTTATCTCCATAAACAACATTCATTTTGAGAGAAATATTAGCAATGATGTTCTTTTTCAACAATCCAGATGCTTGTAAAATAGATTAATGCTTATGGCACTTCAGAAATCTCTCACTGAATAATTCAATTTCATAAACTATTTTTATATAAAAGATATTGAATCTTAGGAATGCTAGCTCCACATAAGATGACACCCTGCCACAATCATTTAAACTCTTTTATAGCTGTTGGTGTTTTTTAATGATTGCATTTTTTCAACATTTGTTGATGTTGTTCCCAAATTGTTGTTATCTTTCAAATTGCCGCATCATCTCCGGTTGGGCGTGGAACTGAATTTCAACCAATACCTGTTTTCTTTCTGGGCAGATGAAAAAGTGAAAATATTTCATTAAAAATAATCTCTTTTAGCCCTCCCAATATTCCCCTAGTTTGGTCAACAGGAACTGAATTTTGACAAAATGCTATTTTTTTTTTAAAGGAAAATTAGATTTTTGCACATGATAGTCATGTACAAACTAACAGTAAGGCTACATTTCATACTACTGGGTTGTTTTTGTTCCCTCATCCTCTGCAAAACTGAATATAGGCAGAGTGAGCTATGTGCCACACATAACTTTTGTCCTCTAACACCTTCTTATCACATTGGGCCCATCACCTTAGTGAGATCTGTTATCTTGAATGTTATGTCAAAGTTACATTTGATACAAACTTTTGACTCTTGGTAAATGCCCATAGGTATTTTCCTGGTTTAGATGAGCCCTTTGCTACAACTGGGATCGAGAAAAGAGTATCACTATCTTCTATAGTTTGAATGCATTATTCCAGTGTAGATCAGCCCTTAGTTCCTAATGGGATGGGAAAAACTTCCATAGTTTATAGTATTTTTGTTTGCCGTTTACAATTCAGTAACTACAGATGCATCATAGAATATTTATATATGTTTTATACTTTGGGTTCACAATAACTGTAAGACTACAATAGTGCAGCCCCTCCCTCTGCCCCCCTCCCCAATCACGTACACCATTGTATTTAATAGGACTCTTGGTTATTCTGTAGTTTTGAGCCTTTGAATGTTTGTGAGATTGAGTCTTCAAGTTGCACTGCTGTCATGGAAACCTTCCGGAGAAAATGATGTGTGACTCATTTAATTTCAAGCTATAATGTATCACCAGTTTAAATGGTCATTTCCTTTTATCTTCTGAAAAGGTGTGAATAAATCTCCCCTAGAGGAAAAGTCAGATAGCAATGGCTGGGAGTGACTAAGCACAGGAATTGAGATGCATTTTATATTGAAATCAATATTAATCAGGGAAACAGTCTAATATTTTGTTATAGTGTAGGATTTTTATGGTTGGCTATAGAAATACAAGAATCTGCTCTTCAGCATCTATGCAAGAGCAAAACATTGCTTAAGGTTTAGAAGCATGTTTAGTGTGGTGAATGAAGCTATGGACATGATACCAATGTAAGTGAAGGCAAATTGTCACAAATGGACAAGTGGCAAATAAAATCTCTTCATGGGAATACTTCTTACTACATATGAACAATTTTAATTTCCCCCCCTAACAGCATAGATTTCCATGTCAAAGACTGACATGAACAACACTCAGGCACATTAACATTCCCTAATTTTCATCCCAAACATTACTCTCATTTTGGCATGTAAAGAATTGTGAGATTCTGCAAACATGTAGATGTTTAATTATTTCTTTACATTTTTTGAAATATACATCTTTTCATGAACATTTTTGGAAGTTCATTCTGGGAGAAAAGGGAGATATAAACTCAATAAAACAAACCGATCAATCAATACATGTAAACATTCATGTACAGTGTCCATGTACATGGGTATCATAGAATCATTGTTGGAAGAGACTATAAGGGCCATCCAGTCCAATCCCCTGCCATGCAGAAAAATACAAACAAAGTACTCCTGACAGATGACCATCCAGCCTCTGCTTAAAAACCTCCAGAGAAGGAGAGTCCACCACACTCCAAAGCAGAAAATTCTACTGCTGAATAGTTTTATCATCAAGAAGTTCTTCCTAATGTTTAGGTAGAATCTCTTTTCCTTCAATTTGAATCCATTGTTTCATGTCCTAGTCTCTAGAGCATAGACATGAGCATGAGAATCATACAATCTGCTCTTCAGCATCTATGCAAGAGATTCATAGAGCATTCAATTTCCCTAATTTTCAACCCAAAACATTGCTACCAGATGAGAAACTCCTTCCTGGGCACACAGAAGAATGGGCGATTTGTAAGGCGCTGAACAAACTGCACCCTGGCACCATGAGATACAGAGCCAATTTTAAGAAATGGGGCTACAAAGAGGAGCCCACAACATGCGAGTGTGGAGAAGATCAAACCACAGACCACCTACTGCAATGCAACCTGATCCCCGCCACATGCACGATGGAGGACCTTCTCACACTGGCATCAGAGGCACTTCAAGTGTCAAAGGACATTTAGCATAATGCCAAGTTTTAAACTTTGTGTTTTTAAATACATTATAACTGTACCTTCAATTTGTTTCTGACATGATAAATAAATAAATAGAACCATAGAATCATAAAGTTGGAAGAGAACAATCTTGGGCCTTATGAAATCTTTCTTTTCATACTATAAAGATTCCCATCTGTGAACTCTCAGTGCAGTCCTACTCAAAACTAAAGACTGGAAAAGTTATTTTTTGGATAGCAACTTCCAGAATCCCTCAGTCATCAGGCCATGCCAGCTTCGGAATTTTGACTATAAATTTATAGCAGTTTAATGTTACTCGTAGCCTCTTGATTCTATCTGATGGTTAGATTATGGGAATTTGTTTTTAGCAATTTAATATCACTTTAATTGCCATGGCACCATCCTATGCTACACTGGTATTTTATGAGGAATTCTCTGTTTGGGAGCTCTAATGCAGTTCTTTGAACTGAAGCATTGGTGCTCTAGACTACAAATTCCAGCATGCCAGAGTATGAACACATGATCATTGAAGTTATATTATATTGTGGCACTTTTATGATTAGTTATAACTATATAGTGCTGATACCATCTGGGTACTTCAGTCCAAAAATGAAACTTTCCTAAGCTCTGCTTGAAACATAGCAGACACTGAAGTAACCCATGATTTTTTATTGTCTCCTTCTGACATCTATCTCTGATAGAAAGACTTTAAATAAAACCCAAACACACCCCAAACTTTAGAGCATTTGCAAAGTGGGGTCCACAGCTGGGAGAAGCTTCCAAGTAAAATGGCTATTCTGGCATGTGGATGGTGTTTTCTTTTTCTTTTAAAGTGTGTTCGTTACACATCCGAGAGAGAATGGCAAAGCAGGAGTACAATAATATGGAGTGATAGGTGCAGGCTTGGTGAAACCCCTCCCCTCTACGGTTTTAGGCTATTTAGTGGTGGAATGGCATGTGCTTTCTCGTGGATTTCATTTTGAGTGCTTTCCAGTTTGTAGGCTCAAGTTTGTTCAAACAAATCCTCCTCTGAAACACAAACCATTGGCAGAAGCTAAATTTTGTGTAATTGGATTGAGCTATGAGCTTAAAGATGAAGGGGACAAAACCATGTCCCAGAGCTCTATTTGATGCTCTTAGTGTCTTATCTGTGGATGTTTTATACCAGGCATGAAGACTGTTATTTGTTCACAGTGATTTGTACAATTTACAGTGACATTTTATTTCAGCAGGAATCATGTAGACAAGCCATAACACACATCTACGTTTAGTTGTTTTCTCTGTTGCTTTTGATGAGCTATCACAGGAATACCTCTGCAGAAGACGATGCTTGAGAGGCAAGGATTTAGCATATAATGCCAAGATGAATTTTGCAAAGGGCTGAGGATAAGGGACTACAATGGAGTGCAGCAGAAGGCTTGAATCAGAAGTAGCTTAGAGAACAGCAAAGCTTCAAAATCCTGGTTGCGGGGTATTGTAAATCAGTCGTTTGAGCTTATACATATGGCATCTGTTAGAAGAAAACACAGCTTCCCACATACTCCAAGTCGACCATGTAAAATATTCAGGAATATTTGAATCCCTAAATTAATTGTTTAAGAAACTCACTGAAATCAAACAAAATATGGTTGGTTACAAACATAGCAATATACATCGATCTTTATGAATTTGACAATAAATTGGCTAACAAAGTGTGACTAATCACGAACAAGATTGCTTGTCTTCCTTTGATTGTAGATAACAGTAATTCTGGCAAAATCAAATGCCGCAGACCTTTCTATGAGTTTTCATCATACACAAGTGAGACTTGACAGCCATAGTTAATTTTAGGGCCTAGGGCTGAATTTCATATGCACAATTATACTTGGGAGTAATCTCCTCTGAACTTCCTAAATCTATTTCTAACAGAACAGGAATAGGGTTGAGTTGTTTGTTTGGTTGCTACTTTTTAGATGGCAATACTATTCTGATGGAAAGTTTTCCGCTTGGAATTTTCCAGCAAACATGCTTCTTTTTATTGTTGGGGGGGGGGGGGAGGTGGGTGGCACACTATGAGTTTGTTCACCAGAACCCCAAAGCTTTGCCCTATTATTTAAGAAGCATATTGGAATCAAACAAAATACTGGCGATCTAGTTATATACAGCTGATGACAGTTGAAAGGAAGTGGTCCAAGTTGGCAATATTAACTGATTTCTTAATTTGAACCAAAGTGCCCAATAGGATTGACACTGGAGCTCTTCAAAGCTTCTTTAATGTCTCAGTCAAAAACTGTCCTAATTCTTCTATCATCTTTTTGCCTTTGGTTTCTAACTTAAGCACTGTGATATGCTGAAAACTTATACTATTTAATCCACTCACATTTTATCCTCATACTCTTTTTACCTTTTTATTTTGCAGTTTTCAAACTCTGGGAGCAGTATAGTAATGGTGAAAAATACAAACGTGCAATTGTTTATTTTGGATTACAATAATTTATTTATCAATGAGTATCACAATTCCCCCTTTCCCCTTGGAAAAGGAATATTTTCCCAAAGGGGAAAATGGATTTTCTCATATTGGATTTCCCTTCCTGAAACTTTTATAAATAAAAGGAAGCAGCCGTTCGGTTATATGATTACTACTTGGAGATATGTAGGAATTTCAAAAGTTTCAAAATTCATCAGAATCTATTGTAGATTTTTTCTCAATAAACTGGTGCTGAGCACTGGACTCTTTTATTATACTGTCATATATCTGTGCTTCCTAATCTTTCTCAATGGCTGAAGACAGGTTGCAATACATGATCTCCCCAATGTGACACCCAAAAGATGTGCTGGAGTACAACTTTCATTATCTCCAGCCTCGTGATGGAATTTGTACTTCTTTTCTTGTTGTTGTGTGCCTTCAAGTCATTTCTGACTTTGGTGACCTTAAGGTAAACTTATCGCATAGTTTTCTAGGACTGTAACTTGCCTAAAGTCATCCAGTATGTCTTTATGGCCAAGCAGAAACTCGAACCCTGATCTCTTGAATCACAATCCAAGACTCAAACTCTTACACCATGCTGGCTCTCCAGACCAGGCTTTATGCCTACATGTATCCACTTAGCATTGTTATGGAAAGAAGCAGAAGCAGGCAACCTACCCATTTGCTACTGGAGTGAGCCTTGTGTTCATGGCAGCATTTTTACAGCAAGATTCATGAAGATAATGTAATGTCCTTGTGCCTCTGTAGGACGTCTCCCAGAAGTCCAGGAGGCCTGGGAATATGTTTTCTTAATATGTCTTTGTAGAACACCGAAGGATGCCATCTGGCTACTTCTACCTTCCCCTGGCCACTGAGCCACTGTTAGGACCTCATCAGAATGACCAGGTGAAGTTCCCAGCTTTGCTGCCAGACAAACAGGGTGGGGTGGGGGGAATCTGTCACCCTATGTGCTGCTCCCTTGCTGTGAGGCTTCCCATGCCACACATGGAAGCATCACCCTCCCAGCAAGGATCCAGGTTGGCTCCATTGGATCCAGCACAAAACAAGCAGGCTCCCATGTTGTGGGGGAAGCCTACAACAATGCTTTCACCCTGGATGGGAGCGGGGTCTCTGCTGGAAGTCACATGGTATTGTGTGATGTCTGGCATGGAGCTCCATCCCCAAAACAGGGTGGAAGTGTCCTAGGATGTTAAATTTACCTTGTCTGATGAGGCCTTAAGAGGCACTCTAGTTGCAAAGAGCTAAATTTACATGACTACAGGGTTATAGCCAAACTTGGCAGGCCTTTCTATTCTACCAGCAAAACACAAGATCTCAACCACTGATTGTTAGAAATTGATGTAATCTTGCCACAAAGAGTCAAAGCCCCAGCAAACAACTTAGGATACATGCATGCATCCACCTCCTGAAACTTGGAAGTTTTTTCTTGAAGTGCCCCCCACTTCATCAACAAGAAAACTAATAAAAGCACTTCCATATGGAGAAAAAGTAGCTCCAGCCAAAACAAATTGTTCAGCTTGTTACAATCGCTATGAATCAGTTCATTGAAAAAAACTGGCATAGTTACACTTTCTTTTATTTAAAGGATTTGGTCATGTTTTGATCTTCCTCATTTAAGGGGAACTTCTGAACGCATAAAAATACTGGATGAGGGAGACAGTAAATAATGCCGTGCTATGCAAAAATACAGATGGATGTGAGAATTTCTAAATTTGGTAAAGAGGAAAAAGATTAGAAAGCAAACTCACAGCTCTGTTTTATTTCCTCCCAAAGGGAGAAATGACTTATCTATTCAATCATTTATTCTTAGATAACGGCAAAGCTTCATATATCTGTAATGTGCTTTAAAAGGGAAATGTAACTTCAATAAAAAAGAGAATAACTTATGCAAAACATTTTAAAACTAACAAACAACCACAAATTTGATACCAGAGAGAGATATAGCTGTTAAGTCTCTTCACATAACTTTTAATGATCAGTTTATAAAAATATCTACTGTTTTGTGGGTCATCAAATTATCACAAAGTTAGAAGTTTCTATTTTTAAGCTAATTTATATTGATATTAATAGTCTTGGACTTCATATATTCTATCTTAAAAGATTATCTGAAGGAGCATATTCATTCATGGAAGAAATATTTGTTTTTTTCGTTAACTACTGGAAGGGTGGGAGTTGGTGGACACTCAGCAACGAAGTGATCAATAGATACTGTAAAATGTGTAGCATTAAGAATAAATCAAAATAGAACTGGAGGGGGTAATCTGAATCATTGTTATGCCTGAGCCATGGGAAATTATCTAAGCTAAACCAAAAGTCATGAGATGTGGGTCAAAGAATATGTCAGGTCCAAAGGATAAGCAAGAGGCAAGATAGAACATTAAAGATGCATCTAAACTACACAGTTGTGACTGTATAAAACCACATTAACCTTATGGAATCCTGTTGATTTTTTTACTTTGGTTAGGTTAGATGCTTAAAATTGTAAAAATTTAAGAACTACTCCAACCAATCTACAAATCCGAGGATTCTACTGAATGGAGCAATGAGAATTAAAATGGTTAGATATTGTTTTAACTATGTAAGTAGATATGCATTCTCTGTCAGAAATAAGGACCAAACCAATCAAAACGGTAAGACATCAATGGAGAGTCAGGGTTTATGGCAACATTGAAGAGCAAGGCTTAATTGAACAGGAAAATCTCTTACGAGTTTTTTTTTTCTTGTTGGCAACTGCTTAGAAGAGCTTTTAGTCTGAGCCTGATTTCCCTTGACAATTACTAGTACAGATTGAACATCTCTTGTTCAACTTCAAAATCCAAAATACTTTGAAATCCAAAAATCTCAACATGGTTTGCTGATATAGTGACACCTCTGCTTTCTGATGGTCAATGGGCACAAACTTTGGACCTTATCCCACACAAAATTTCCCTCATTTTCTCATCATCTTCTCACGCTGGCATAACAGCCCCCTGGAGGTCTTCCCACGATGCAAATCCATCACGCCAATGAAACGTTGCCATCTAACAGGAGGATGCCAATGAAAATGGGGAAACATTGTGGGATGGCTGGCCATCCCCAAAGATGGAATAAGATAACAACAACAATAACAAGAACAACAACTTTATTTATAACCCGCCCTCTCTCCCCGAAGGGACTCAGGGCGGTTTACAAAACTAATAAAAATGGCAAACATTCAATACCCAAAACAGATAACAAATAAACAATAGTCAAAGCAAGGAAAACATGGAATAAAATAAGCTCAATATCACTTATAAACAACAGAAACAAGTGTTAAACTAAATTAACATAATAACTGCAAGGAGTCAAACCAATTAAAACATTCAAGGCATAATATTATATATCACATCAATAGGCTAAGGTGAGTATCCTTCCCCCCTCCCTTCCCTCCTTCTGTGGGATAAGGTTGTAGGTCTCAAACCCAAAATAATCAAATATGTTGTGTAGGCAATTACCTTCAGGCAATGTGTATAAGATGCACATGAAACTTAAATTAATTTCATGTTTAGATTTGGGTTCCATCTCTAAGATATTTCATTAACTACATATATGCAAATATATGTTCCAAAATCCAAAACAATTCTGAAGTCCAGCATTTTTTCTATCACCAGCATTTTTGCCTTCTAAAAAGCTTCATGATGGCCCAGCACCCTCAAAAGCAGGCCTGGGGCTAGGGCTGCCAAAGGGAAAACTGGATTGGGTTTCCATATCTTTACTGGTTTTGTAGAAAAGAAAAATTCAGGAAGTATTGCTTCTTACCTGGTTGCATAACAAGCAAAACTTGCTATTTTTTTTTGTTTTACACAGTTTTTAAAAGCATAGAGGCTCTTTCCAATTTGCACTCTAACAACACTACCATGAGAAGAAAACAGTGGGTACATTCTTCTGGAAGTCTGAATGTATTGTTAATGTGTAAGACATGCACAGATGTCTCAAGATCCTAGTCATTTTATGTTGAAACACTGCTTCCACAACACAGTTTCAACCTGATTCTTATTTCAGAGTAATATAAGCCAAGGGGTGCAGGCGTTCACAATTTAAATATTGATGCTGGAGGGAAGAGTAGAGAAGGAGAGACAAATGACGACAGTGAACAAATAGGAGAAAACGTTATTAAAATGAAACTTTCTGAAGGAGTGTTTTTACCTGCAAAATTACATTCATCTTCACTGGTTTAAATTACTGGTGCAAACATTTACTGGGGAAATTATTCTTCTTTTCATTCTAAAACAAAACAAACCAATGTAAGCAGATGCCGACACCCTTTTTAAAAACTTGCTGTATGGATTTATCCAACGGCTCTTAAAGTCAAATCAAACAATCTTGTTCAAGGAGCTTAATTTTTCATGGTTCAAAAGCATGCTTCTGGTATTCAGTTTCCTCCAAAATTTTGATAATTTTACTGAGTTTGAAAATATTTAGTGTTAGCACTATGTTATTCCAAGACACAAAACGAAATAAGTTTTGCTTCAGAAAGCAAAGGAAGAAAGGCATTATGATCAGTGTCATGTTTTCCCAGGGGAATTTTTTTTCCAGAATTCTGGACAGCAAAAAAATTCAAACACTTTCTGCAAATATAGGCCCAAATCCAAAATAACACTTGCAGTAACAATCTTCTTCAAGAAGCAGAAATCTGCTCTTCCCGGAAGGCTCAGGAAAAGCAACCAGTGGCATCCTCTCCTAGCTTGTGTGTTATTCCTCATTAACACCTTGCACCACCTTGCACAGTAAATGTTTGCACCACTAATTTAAACCAGTGATTTGCACCATCTTGACCACACACTAATATTGCTTAGACATGCATGCCAAAGTTTTAGTCTGTGAAATATTGCAGTGTAGTATTCTTAGTAGTAGAATTATGATAGATTGTGGAAAGACAGAAAGAATGGGATCTGCACCTCTGCCTCTTACAGAATGTTAACCTAGCCCCTTGGCATGGTTGCTTCAGCACCAGGACATGAGGTATATGTACAAATATAAGCACTTTTCAGACACTGGCATGAACTCACTTCACAAGGAAGGATTTCACCCTTCCCTCCTAGCTGTGATTCTAAATTCGAATTGGAAGGCCCATGTCAGCAATTTGTGTTGCCAAAAAGTGATCCCAGAAACAAGGATTTGGTAATATCTGAAGCTTCTGGATCATTATTTGCCTTCTCCTAACCTTGGTGGGCAGCAACCACCAATTACTCTTCACCTGCCAGTAAAAATTTAAAAATGCACCTCAGTAGGCTCATTGGGGACAAAAATGTACCATTTCAGTGTACTTCCTCTCCCAAACTTCCTTTCTAAAAAGCATTTGTAAAGAGGCAGAGAAAGAGAGAAAAGAAAGGACTTCAACATATGAAAATGGGAGTCCTCCCCCTTAAATAATAATAATAATAATAATAATAATAATAATAATAATGAATTTATTACTCGCGCTCTCCCTGCAGCTCGAGGTGGGATACAAGATTATTAAAACAAGAGATAAAACACTATTAAAAGACATACAACAAAATATACAAAGTTAAAATACACGTTAAAATCCCCTCACAAAGTACAGATTAAAATTCCGAATGTAAAATTGATTGAGTAGGCCTACCAGAAGAGATGGGTCTAAACGGGATAAAGGACATCATATTCAAAAAGTAAATCATTTCCAAAAACAAATAATTTCCAAGAGGCTACTGTTTCTCATTTGGAGTTGCATGAAGTTTGGAAGAGTTTTGTGGGGTGGAGGCCATGTTGGAGGCCACAATGAGATGAAGGTTATGCTGGGGAGCATGGTGTTCCATGGGCATCATTTTCCCCATCTCTACATTGAAAAAAATGACTACAGCACTTTGTGAAAAAAGAGTGGTTTTGGCTTGCAATTAGCATTTGCTGAGGAGGTGCCCAGTTATGTCAGAATTGGAGTGGAGAGAAGGGGCTTTGAGGAGATTCTTTTAGTGATAATAAAGCTACATGGGGAGAAAGTGTTGAACTTCTGACTCTTCATAACAACCCTGAAGTGAATGGAGAAGAAGAAACATTTGTAGATTCTTTTTTAGAACAAAGAGCCGTTCTTTATTATTTTGATTATCACTACACAAGGTTAATAGTATCCCTGGGAAATAGTGTATGTTGATTTCCTTTATCCATTTCTGGTTTAACACTACAGCACAAAAACGGACCAAAAATAATTAAAAGGTGCCACAATGCTTTGCTTCATGGTCTCCAAGTCAAATTCCAAATTTGGGCTGCAGCAGGCTAAATTCACATAACACAAACAAGAAGTACACACTCATCATTTCTTTAAAGCAATATGTGTGGGAAATTCAACACAGGCCAAAGAAGACAATTGGCTCAATTTCAGAACCTGGCAGGATTCCTGCAGTTTGAGAAATCCAAAATGAATGTGAACTTTAATTTCATCAACAATTTTAGCTCTTGCCTGGGAATGAGAACGTATTATTACCCAAAATTTATAGACTTCTACCAAAACCTGTAAATCATGATTTCTCACTAACTCCACCACTTGATCTTATTATGCTCTGTTTACAGAATGCCTCAGTTCTCCTCTTATTAATATCAGCTTGAGAATGTCGATGGCTTGTCAAAATGTGTAAAAGACATATGGCATTTATAAGGATTATACCTCCCAAAAGATGAGGAAGACCACTAAAATATTTTATTATCATTGCTTTCTCCATTCCCTGAATAAAGCAGTCAATAATTTCTCCTGAAACGAAATCCTTGTTTAAAATCCTGTTTGGAAAGAGCCATATGCACAATTTTCTAGAATGAGGGAATCATCTACACAATATATTACTTTCTTTATTATGGAGATGATGAATGCTGTGTGGATTCTTTCTGTATCACTATGCTAAAGAGAGGAGTCTGGCATTTTGAAGAAGGAGCTTCTGTTATAGAACTTTGTAGTAACTTGTAACAAACTGCATATTTTGTTGTTAACTGCCATCATGATTTCGATTTATGGGAACCCTATGCATAAGATGTTTCCATGTAATTATATCATCAACAGCCCTGCTCAGATCTTGCAGACACAGACTCCTTCATAGCTACCTTTCCTACCCTCCTTCCGATTTGTTGACTGCATTCTCCATTCTGACTAATTACAGAGCCAATATCTTCACCATATACTTCACCATATACTTCAAAGTAAATAAAGTATTATGTAAATAATATGTGATCATTATTTTTCATTATTATTTTTATTATCTTAATTTTCAGTGTAAACCTGTCTTTGCTATTTTCTGCTAATAATATGGGGTCATCTGCATATCTCAAGTTGTTAGTGTTCTTCCAATTTTCACACCTCCTTCCTTTATGGATGATACTTGGCATGCACAATACAAAGGGGTCAGAGCTAGGTGATAAAATGCAGCCTTGTCTAATGCATAATTTAGCATCTCAGCCTATATTTTGTCATCCCCATTTGGAGGTGGAACTGTATGTGCAAACAGATGCAACATTTATGGCCCGATACATGGAGACAATATGCACACAAATGGGAGTTAAGCTTCTACATTGTACTTGTATAGTGTAAATCTACACTCATATAGTGGTGGTTGTACCACACTACTTTTTGTTTCCACAAGGAATCAGTTGGGAAACTGAAGGCACAGTTATGTGCCATCTATGAATGCACAACTGCAAGTGCAACAGTTGCACTTGTGGATCTCTGCTTTCACAATTGTGAACAACTGGGATAGTGGGAACAGTTGGGCAGTACATCCCAACCAAAAAAGTACAAGCATAAGGGGGATTATGCATGCATAAAATATAAACATGGATGTTAGCTCTGGTTAGATCATCAGTGAAAGCATGAATCATAACAAGGAATCTTGTGGTTCCTTAGAGTCAAGTTTTATTTGGCCACATTTTTCATGGACTGCATACCACTTCATCCAAAAGTCCAAGCCAACTAAAATGTATTTAAGCTGCCACAAGACTCTTTACTTTTGCTGCAACAGATTTACATGTCTGTATCTCTTTTCACTTGAATTTATTACCAATTGTATCTTTGGGAGAAGGGGAGAATTATATTCACTGCCCCCAGCCTATCTACTCTCCCTCTTATTGAACAGCTACTCAGTGATGAATACCTGATGACATGGTGCACACTCCCAGGTATTGCATGTTGGACCATTGCCATACAATGACTTCTTGTCTGTTTCAAACATGGCTCCTTTTGACTGATTTCCTTTCAGACTATCTTAACTTGGAATTCAACTTGGCAGCTTTCAAGAGTATGATTCAGAAACCAATTATTAAGATGAAGCACTTGGATTTAAGCCAGTTAAGTATGCATTCTCTATATAGCTCTGATGGTCTGAGTTGTCTAATGGATTTTCATCCTAATATGTCTAAAATTATCATGTTAAAAATACCCTTCATTTGATACTAACTACTGCAACTCATAAACTTATGTTCTTTTCTCCCTGATGCAAGGAAGCCGAAGGTGGGAATGGGGTAGTGTTGTCTTTTTGGGTGTAGTTTGAGCAGATGGTTTTATTTCATAGTAAAGCACTTTCATAAAATAACATCATTTTCATTACTAATTGAGATTTTCAAATCTATAAATATTAGTGAAACTTTCTTCTAAATACAAACCACTCTTGGGTTTGAATTTGTATTTCATTAGAACTGTACTCATGCATATTTAATATTAACTGACATTTCATTTAAATAACATTGTTCATCTTTTTCCCCTCAAACAATGACACATTTGGGTTTTAAAACAAGATCCTGTCTTCCATGGAATATTTACCTATTGAAAATGAATGTAAATACAAAAGAAATGTTCTCAGATCTAATGTAAGAATATTGTCAACTGCAATGGAATAACAAACTAAAAAAATGGAGGGTTTACTTCAAATACATGAAGCTTTGATTATTTATTTATTTATTTATTTATGATATTTCTATCCCCCCCCCCCCTTTCTCAAACCTGAAGGTGACTCAAGGTGGCTATACAACAAGGCAGCTATTCAATGCCAATTAAAACAATGCAAAATTACAATAAACATTTAAACAGAATGATAAAAAACACATTTAAACCTGTAAAAACATATAAAACCACTACCTTCACTATTAGCCTCATCATCTAGAATAATTGTCTAAGCTGTTTCAGTATTCAATTTCACATAGTTCCGAGTTTATCTGTTCAGCATGGAAGATAAGAATATACTGAGCATTGTTTGTCTTTCTGGTTTTTTTTTTTAAAGAATCCTATCTTCCAGCATACCTGTTTACATGTATTCAGGAATAGTCATTTTTCTTAACCATCTTAGGAAAACTGCAAAACATAGATGATCTAATATGCATCCCATTAGGAATGATATATCTTCTGTCCAGACATTTATTATGCTATGAAATGAAAAGATGAATGACTCAAACTCTAAATCAGTGCATATGTCTGTTAAGCGGGATTCCCTTTCAAGACAGGGCAGCATCTTAAATTAGACAGTCCTGTTGAAAAAGACCCTGAAAATTTCTCTGCTCTTGCAAGAAGAAATATTATTATTCATTACTTCTCATTGCTTGGGGTGGGAGAGGATGGAGTGAGGAAAAAGGAGATTAGAAAAACTTCCATCCACTTACAAATTAACTAATGGAAGCAAGCAAGCTTTTAAACAGGCTGGATGGCCATCTGTCAGGGGTGATTTGAATGCAATATTCCTGCTTCTTGGCAGGGGGTTGGACTGGATGGCCCATGAGGTATCTTCCAACTCTTTGATTCTATGATTCTATGAAACTATCACCCAAGAGAAGACCATTTCCAAACTGCTTGTCCCCAAGCTTTTTCTGGAGAGAGGCCTTAAGACAATAGCTTTAAATATTGTTGAGTGAGTTGATTTGATTTCAGTTAAATTTAACTGTTCTTAAAAGTTTGTGGATTTATCTTTATGCATATTGATTTGAACAATATATAGAATGCACTGCATTAAATTTCTAGATTTCATCACTTTGGCCTTCTATGCAAAGATTCAGTTCTTACCTTAATGGTGTGGTGATAGTATTCTATAGCATCACTTTCCACATTGCTCCAGGAATGCTGTGTTACTGGAGTGTGAAGCACCTCCAGGTTTATTGGTGTGAGGTGTGCCTTGAGTTGCAGATGATTTGGCATTGTATCTAAGATTTGGGACCTAAAGAGAATGGAATCTTTACAACTTTGCCCTGCCAGTGAGAACCAACCCCTTCTACAACTTGCATAGTGAGAAAAAAGCTTCTGTTGAAGTGGTTGTGGCCTCCCTCCCCTATTGCAAATTGTACCTACTTTTGGCAGGTTGCTAATCTCGAAAGAACCTGACTAATATCCCGTCCTAGCCATGATCATATGTATGTGTGTGCACCCTCATGCATTTGTATGTACAATCTTGAGAAGCTTATAGTATCTTATGTTTTTCAGCATAGAAGATAGGCAATGGAATCAATAGATGTCAATTTATTTATTTATTTATTTACTTTGCTTATATACCGCTGTTCTCAGCCCGGGGGCGACTCACAGCGGTGTACAACATAGGAAGAACAAAATTCAAGACACAGTATAAAAACAATTCACAATCCAGCATTATACAAAAACATCGTCATTACTACAAAACCCATTCAGCGCCGTCTCATCGTCCAAACCACAATCCAGTATCATTTTCCGTTGTTCCATTCCTATAGTAATTACCAATCATTGCACTTCTTGTTCGAAGGAGAACCAATACAGTGAACCTGGGTCCCATAGACAATAAATACCCTACATATATGCTAGGATATCCGTACTTTAATAAACTCCCATAAAATTGCTCTTAATACTGCTCATAACTGCTCTTCATATAGTTGAGGACCATAAATCAAGTTATAGAAAATAATTCATCCTGGCTTCTACTAATCCATTTAAGATTTTAAAAACTCAGAATTGTGGATTTGTTGTTTTGAGTGTATCCACTTGTAACTCATCCTTTCTGTTTTCCTTTTACCTTCCACTTTGCTGAACATTTTTTTTCTACATACTTACCAAATAAAAATCAGATTTCTTGTTCCCAATGCCTTTTAGAAAGACTAGACATTTTTTCTACCCCCCCCCCCCCGGCTATTTTAGGAATTGGGAATCCTATATTTAGAAAGACCTTTCTTTGATCTAAAATTAAGGAAAGAGAAGTTTCATTTAATGTTTTTTCATCCATGTTGTCATAAGTCGACAGGCTTGATGATGCATACACACACACTCTCTTTATTGACACTATTTATTATCTTCATTTCCTTCCAGGCAGTATAAAGTAAGTGGTTTGCCAGAGGGCTGTTAGCCGTTGGCTATTATTATAGCCTGTGGCATATCCTAGAAGTGTCTGAAGTTTTGCCTTTACTGATTTTAAGCTACACATATTGTTCTCTTCATATGTCTGGGCAGGTGGCAGTAATACATCTCACCAGCCACTGACCATCAATAGGACCTCTACTATTTTAACCCATCTCAAGCCTGACTACTCATACAATTGAATCATTCAGTCATAGAGCTGGAAGGGGTCACAAGGACCATCTAGTCCAAACTCCTGCCTTTCAAGGATACACAGCAAAAGGACTCCAGAAAGATACTCATCTAACTTCTATTTAAAGACCTCCAAAGATGGAGAGTCCACCATTCTAAGAAGCATTATATTTCACTATCAGCATTTAGTTTTTTTTAAAAAAGCTTCTTAATGTTTAGGTGTAATCTCTTTTCTTGGTTGCTTTTCTATGAACATAATCCAGCTTGTTGACATTCTTTTTGAATTATGGTACTTACTTAGAACTAGACAAAATATTCCAAATGGAGGTTTACTCAAAGCAGAACAGTGTGATGTGAATGCTATGGACTCATTTACAGCAGGCAGTTTAGCCCCAGTGTCAATCTGCCCTGGAACAGCTCTGGAGTGGGCACATTTGTGCAAAATCTGAGTCTCTTGTATTGTTGAAGGCTTTCATGGCCAGAATCACTGGGTTGCTTTGAGTTTTTTGGGTTGTAGCAAGTTGCCCTCTGAAGCCCTTGTCCAGTAGTCTGCACTGAGCTGTCACCCCTCTGTCAATCACCCTTCCCTCCCTAATATGTGTCATGGGAGCAGCCACTTACTCATTTAGCATGGAAGGCTACTTCAGAATTTGTTGGACCATACACTAATGGTATAATATCATTTCCAACAAATATTATAGGGTGGTTTAGATCTTCCATTACTGTTCCTCCTTTTGAATATCTGGTCGTTTTGTCCCATTAACCCACGGAAGGCCAATTTTAAAACCACACCTTACTCATCATATCTTATAGTCATAATTACAATATAGTAACTTCTCTAAGTTCAATGTGTGATCAGACATATCAACAACATCATAGTCAATACTATTCCTACAAATTGTCTATCTTTCACTATGACACCAAAATATCCACGTATGAAGTAAAATTCAAGGCATTTGCAGTTCTTTGAAGGCAGAAAAGACACACAAAAATATTGAAATCTGGTTAAGAAAGAAATCCTAGAGAATGAAAGATAATGTTTTATGAGCACTGGAGTGGTCTTGATGCCCATGCCTTAACTTGTTCACAGGTAATTTAGACTCTGTTTATGTAACACAATAAATTATGTCTGTACTTAGGTACAAAATTTAAAATAGGAAATACAGATATTTTTCAAAACTATTTTATCCTCTGTTTGGCAGTTGGCATGAATCTTAACTCATAATTCATTTTCCACCTTCATCTTTCAAGAGAAATCATATCCAAACTCCTGTAAAGTTCATTTATGTGCAATGACAATATATATCAATTTCATTCCTTCCCTACATGCTTTATGTTATTTTAAAATATTAAATGCACAATGTCCACACACAATTATAACAACATGTTACTATTGATTATTATTAGGTTCCTCTCACAATGCAGGATTATAGCACTTTAATACACCTTTATTTACCTTGGTTACATCCTATGAAATGTTGGGATTTAAAATATTATTTAAAAATCTAATAACAATATAATATCAGGATGCAACTTTGATATTATTATTATTATTATTATTATTATTATTATTATTACCTATTCATTCTGTCTTTTCCCCATTCAGAACTCAAAGCAATTGAGGCCAGGGCAGGAGAAAATGCTCAGGGCGATAGACACTATTGCTCCCGAACGTCCCCTCTCATGGAGCAGAGCCAAACCAGCCCTTTGGTTTTCCAAAGAGTTGGGGATGAAGCAAGTGAGGCAGAGAATTCAAAGTGAATCTGACCGAGCACAGGTTAGAGCATGTTTGAAAGCCTACTCTGTGGCAATGGAGGCAGCAGAGAAATCATTCCTTGCTGCCACCATTGCATCTACAAGGAACCATTCAGCTGAGCTGTTTCAAGGTGTCAGAGGGCTATTACATACTGGTCCTCAAGGAGAAATCCCTGACCATTCAACAGCCCACTGTGAAGAATTTGTAAGGCATTTTGCAGATAAAGTCTCTCAGATCCATCCTGACTTGGATGCTGTAATTGACACAGTTCCAATGGATGTAACTTTGGCTCCTGCTTGTCCAGTGTTGATGTATAGGATACTTTCCAATTGGTGAAGCCTGGGGATGTGGGCAGGAAACTTGGAGAGGTGAAAGCCACCACATGTATTCCAGATCCTTCCTCTCCCTGGCTGATCAAAAAAGGCGGCGGCGGCGGGGGGGGGGAACGGGGGGGGCAGGGACTGGCAGAGTGGATGAAGGTGGTGGTCACTGCCTCTTTGGAATAAGGCAAAGTTCCAACTTACCCAAAGGAGGCAGCTATGACACCTATATTTAAAAAGTCATCCCTGAATCTCTCAATAATGGACAACTATCAGCCAGTGTCCAACCTTCCCTTTCTGAGCAAGGTTCTGGAGCATGTGATGGCCTCCCAACTCCAGGGATTGCTGGATGAAACATTATCTAGATCCATTTCAATCTGGTTTCAGGCCTGGTTATGGAACAGAGACAGCTTTGCTCGCCTTGGTGGATGACCTACGAAGAGAGCTAGACGGGGGAGTGTGTCCCTGTTGGTTCTCCTGAATCTCTCAGCAGCTTTTGATACCATTGACCATGATATCCTTCTGGGTCATCTCGATGAAATTGGACTGGAAGGCACTGTCTTACAGAGTAATAATAATAATAATAATAATAATAATTATTATTATTCAACCTTTTAAAATTATTGTTTTCCATTGTTTTAAGCTGGCTTTATTGTAAGCTGCCCTGAGTTCTTTAGCTAGAGAGCAGGACATAAATATTTTAATAAATAAGTAAAGCAAAAATGAGAAGCAAAAATAATCCCCTTTTGAGTTTTCCTGGCTGGTAATCTTGGATAATGTTCAAATTCATTGGACAGAATAAATTTGTTGTAGGTGAAAAGGGTAGCCCTTTGTGGTTAGAATGGCCTGGCTGGACCAACTGGACTGGACCCTACCACAGGTGGACATGGAGCATGTGACAATGCTTTGTGGTGGTGTAGTTGAATCCTCAGACAAAAGAAGGAAGACTGTTGTATGTATAATTGCTATTTTATAGCAAGATAGCACAAGTGAGGAGGAGGAGGAGAGTTGTCGTGTGTCTTCAAGTTGTTTCCAACTTACAGCAACCCTAAGGCGAATCTGCCATGGGGTTTTTGCGGCAAGATTGGTTCAGAGGGAGTTTTGTCTTTGCCTTCCTTTGAAACAGAGTATGACTTGCCCAATGACATTCAGTGGGTTTCTATGGCTAAGTGGCTATTTGAACCCTGGTCTCCAGAGTCATAGTCCAATGCTCAAACTACTATACAATGCTGACATACAAGTACACATACAATATTACAAAAATCAAGAGAATACAAATTACAGGCTTTCTGCAGGGAACTGATTTCTACAGGTTAAACTGTGGCTTTTACAAGAGACCCCTATCCAAAAAGTGACTGAAGTTACATAGAGTTTTTCCAATAATGTTAATCCCCACTGGCTCCTTTGAAGCTACCAGTTTTGCATCAATTACTTTTTCCAGACTCAAATACACAACTGCAAGAAGAGTTTTAAAATACAGTGTAAAAATCCAGAACAAAGTATTTTATAGTAACCTTGTTATAACATTATATACTACACTCAAGAAAACAATTGTGGCTGTTGACACATATTTAAACTGGGGGCAAAGGGAAAGATGTTAACAATATATTTAATGCAAACTTTTCCATAGTAGTACAATTTCTAAAAATAATATGATCACACCAAAGGGCAAAATGGTCAAAATGAAAAAGAAGCAAGAGAATATTTCTACTGTTTCTGGGAGGAATGGAAATGAAACTGCAGCTATGAACTTGATTAGAAAAGGCCTGGTGGCAGTGAATCAAAGACAAATCAATTAACTCCCCTTTCTGATTGTTTCCTCCCACAAAACAATCAGAGAAGGGTGGGTATTTTCCACACAAAACAATCAGAGGGGGGAGGGGTGGGTATTCTCACAGTTTACTGGGCTTATTTAGCCCAGTAAACTGTGGGAATACTGTCTGGATTGCAGTATTCTGCAGTCCAGACCCGGAAATAGTGTATTTATCATGCGCCTTCCAAGAAGGCGTTTGATAAATGCACTATCAAATTAATTTTCTACAAATCAGGGTTTTCCTCCTTTGTAGTGAATTAATGCAGGACTGTCCAGAGTGGGCTAGTCCCAAGAGAACATGTGGATCAACCCACCCCAGAAAGCATGAGCTTTCTGGGGTGGGTATGGACAGGCCCACAGAAACATCCGCGTTAAAAATGTGGATGCTTCTGGGACAAGGGTCTGTCCGGACCCGGCCTCAGATAACCCAATTCAAAGCAGATATTGTGGGTTATTCTGCCTTGATATTCTGGGTTATATGGCTGTATGGAAGGGCCCTGGGTCTGCCTTAATTCAGAATGATTTGGGCTCAGAACTGATTCATCAGGCTCCACACCTATTGGGAGGTCCAGAAAAAAAGATGTCTTTTTAAGAAAGAAAATATCTGAATGGAATGATCACTGGACAGAAATATGTATTTGCCTGTTATTGCTGCAAGAAGAGACAGTAGATTCTCCAATACCAGTAGTGTGACCAAAGTACTTACAGAGGAGGAATATATTTCTCTGCCACCTGTCCTGTAATGAAACTTTAATTCACTGAAATCAAGTGGCAGCTAAGGAGGGGATCCTTTAAGAGAAAAGGGAGAGAAAAGAAACTCAGCACAAATGCTGCCTCTCCCAGATAGGGCTGTCAATAGCTGTGCATTACTCTTTGAATGAAAACTGCAGGGTAAGCAACATCCTGACACATATCATATTTGAAATAGGCCAGAATAGAGGCAAGTAATAAAGTATCAAAATGTATGGCAATCCTATATTGTAAACTCACACCCTGCAGCGAGAGATAATAAAGTAGCATGATACATCAGCTCTCTAAACCAGGTATTTCTCTGGAATACCTCGTAATTATCCAACTGGACAAGGAGATTGCAGGATTGGCAGGTAGTATGCATCTCTCTGAAGTTTTTTTTAAAAAAATCTTTTTCCAGGGTGTTGATACATACGTGTGCTGATAAGAGTGGTGACAGAAACAGAAAAAAAATCCCCAACTGCTTCAGGGGGTGGAAAAAGAGGACTGGGTAGAAACCACCTTCCTCCCCCTGCCCTTTTTCCTCCCGCAACAGATCCTACATCAAAAGACAGAAAGAGCGTCTCTGTTCTCTTCACAGTTAGCCAGAATTCCTTTATCACTCATCTCTGAGAAATGCCCCATCAAAGAAGCAGTCCAGGGTTTTTCTTTCCACTCTGTCAGCCGGCGCTGAAGCCTTCAAATCAGCATCCAAACTTTTTAAAAAAATCTTTGGTATGTCAGAAGTCCTCAAGAAAAAGATCTGTGAAATAGATTTTTCCACCTAACAGCTGTGTTTATGGCATATGCTATCTCTCACTATCTTCTTTTTATAAGCCAGGCATATAAAACCTTTCAGACGGGTATTACTCAGCAAGGGATTAATCTTTTCAAACATCTCATCCACGACCTGAATGTTTGCCTTAGCAGAGGCATAATGATTACTTAGCTTGTACTATGTCTAAACAGTCTTAGATACACATTCAAGGCTTCCTTGGCACTGAGACAGATACATACGTCAGGTAATAAGTGTGTATTTCCCATAGGCTAAGGCTTAAAGGTTTTAGAACCTCATAATATTTTTTTTAACTCAAGGCCTACATTTTCCTTCCCGGGCTAAATCTCAACACAGGCTTCATTATGATTATGAATATATCACTGCAAGTCACCTGTAATAACAGTTGATTAAGACAGGCAGTGGTGTCCTATAGCTTTCACCTCCAATTCCATGGCTATATATACACACATATACACCACAGTTCATAGCATCCTGCTGAAATACACACCCAAGGCTGTTGACAGATTGTACAGGCCAAATAAATGAAAGATTCTCTCTCCAGGAAATCAGCCTCAAATTCTAGTGGTAAAAATATCCCTTAAAACGCAGTACTGTCTTCTGAGGAATTTGTGGGATAACCTGATACATTGCCATAGAAATGCTGAAAAACTTTAACAATAGGGGAAAAAGCTACCTAGTGGGGGGAATTTGCAATACATTTGACAACTTGGTTTTTATATCAATTTTTGCAGATATAGTATGGACAATTCCAGAATGGAGCAAATGTCCAAAATAAATTAAACTCCATTTCTGTAGACATTTTAAAATTGTAAGGGTGCCTTCATGTGTTTACAATTAACTCTCACCAATTAAACAGCACAGGCCCATTTTACATTTTACTTGATATCACCACAAACACAATGTTTTTTTCACTGGAAAGAAAACCCATTCAGCTATGTTGTCTATCACCAAGTAACAAATGATAAGAAGTCAAGTAGCAAATGCCTACATCTATGCAAATTTGGCTTCACATGGAGAAGTTATTTTGGATAACAATTCCCAATGTCCCCCAACCAAAATAGTCACTCGACATGGTAGTGAGGGGTTGTGAGGACTATAGTCCAAAAATTATTTTTCAACCTCACTATTTAATATACAGTAATGGTAGCTTGTCTCAGGCCAAGAGGCTGGACTTGATGGTCTGCTGGCCCCTTCCTTGCTGCCCGACTCTTATAGTATAAAGTTACAAAGCTCCACAAGCAAAGGACCCAAATATATAGCCCAAACAGGATATTCTACAACTCTGGATCTATGATTAAGAAAGTCCTTCTTTTTCTGCAAGTCATTCTAACTTCAAAGCATTGGTAGCAACTGCATAGATAAATAATGTAGATGATGCAGAAATTATGATCCAGAATACCATATGATTGATTGGATGTCCATTGGGGAGAAACAAGTCTACTGAAATAAGTATAGTGTTGGGAAAACAAAAGTGAAACTTCCGTAGAAGTATGGCAGAAATAATTTAAAAAATCCAACCCTACAAGTTATTGGCAACCCATGTCTAGATGTGGACTACTGCACTCAGGGTAGTCTAGAAGACAATTGAGAATTCACTGTCACGTGTCCTTAGCAGATGGTTTTCATAACAGATAGTAAACATCCTTTTTGTGACAATAGATGGTAAGCATTGACCATAGTTGCTCTGAATAGAATAGAATAACTTTATTGTCACTCTATATAGTACAATGAAATTGAAAGTTTTCCCCAGCACACATCACAAAAAAAACCACACCCATCCCTCCACATTCCAAACACCACTACACAGCCCCTAATGCCACATCAATGCAAACCATGGAGTTCAATATAGTTACAGCTCTAGGATGAAAGCTGTCTCTCAGGGTGCTTCCAGGCAGGGGGAAAACCCATGACAAAGCCAGTTTTTAAAACCCAGATTTTATTCATATCCTGATGCCAGTTTCCATATACATCTGGTTAGTCACTGTGTGAACAGAATGCTGGACTACACAAGCCTACAGTTTCACCCAGCGAGGGTCAAAGGTTTCCCAGATTTAACTTGAATGCATAAGAGAAAATTTGGTGACAGCTCTATAATTATGTTAAATCCTATTGGGAAATGGTACTAACATTATCAAAATTTAATCTCCTTATTTTGAATCTCAAAAGGATGGACTTGACTGGTTAACAGGGTCCTCCAAATTTCCACAACTGTACTCCAAGTATTAAAGGGAGTGAAATCCAGCCATTTAATAAGCAAAAGAGCCTGTTTGATTCAATTCTGTGTGCTGTGTGTGACATCAGGGAATGAACTCAGCTACTTATTCTTGGGTGAAAGGATAATTATATAAAGTCTTAAACTTTATTAGCTGTTAAACTATTTGAGTCCCTTCCATAATTACAATTCTTCTTTAAATAAAGCTGTACTTGGCAACCTAGTTGCACATTTTATAGTTTTTCCAATGAATTTTAAAGCTTCACCTTTTCAGTGTGAGGAATGTAGCCATCACACCAGGGAATCCATGGCTGCCAGCCTCCCCATATGTTCTGTCATTCCTACACTTATAAGCCCAGTTGCTGCATTGCTCTTGCAGCAAATGTAAATACAATTCTGACTGGGAATTCTCTAGACTGAACCAACTTCAAAAGATGCAGTCCCAGTGAACAGCCTTTTTGTCTCCTTGCTGCTCTTCACCTTTATAAAATGTCCTATTTCTTAGCTTAAATTATGCAATGGTTGCCACTAAAAATTTAAGAGATGGATTCAACATATGGTCTTGTAGGTCACAAAGGACTAGATTATGCTTTCTTGTCATAAAAACCTAGTTTACATGTTATGGTTGCCAGGCACTGACTGCTTTAAAGTGTTCCGTGAATGAATCTGCAAGGTGAGTAACTTTACCATGTGAAGCGACAGCAATTGTTCAGAATGTTGAGGAGTTAATTTGTAACAATTCATTGACTCATAGACTCATTGAATCAGTGGGAACCTAGACCAGATCTACACTGGCAATATAAACCATGCATTATCCTGCCCTGATTTTACTTCCACTAGTATCACTTTATGATACATTATAATACAAAACTATCTTCCCTTTAAAAATTATTTCAAGATGAAATGGAGTGTCCCCAAATTTCTATGTGTTTGCTGCATTGTATCATTCTCATCCACACTACCATGGATCCTCCATATATTTTATCTAAACTCAAATATGCCAATGCAGCACTTGTTTCTCCAACCTGTACTCCTACTAGCTGACAGAGTTATTTGGAGGTATCTACTCCCACTTTGACAGTTGAGAGACTCCTTACATCTTCCCTCCACACATCTGATTTGCTTATTCCCTTATAATCCCCAGTGAGAGTGTTCCTGATTGTCCCTCAGTTCATCCCTGATACTACATCATACCCAATCCTTCCTCCAGCACCATCTGACCAGCTTACTACCCATCCCAATCCACTCATGTGATCCACTTATTCCCTATTGTCCTCAGTGAGTACCAGAGATTCATGTCATAGCATTTAATAAAACAATAAATATATTGTTTTAAAAGTTAAGATACATTCCCCAGTGGGCACAGAATCCCGCACTTTGGAATTGAATGAAGAATAATATCATTGGGGTTTTGCGTGGTTTCTGAGCTGTATGGCTGTGGTCTAGCAGCATTTTCTCCTGATGTTTTGCCTGCATCTGTGGCTTGCATCTGCAGAGGATCTGATAGTAGTAAAGCAAGTGGAGTACATATAACTGTGGAATGTCCATGGTGGAAGGAAAGAACCATTGTTTGTTAAACAAGTATAAAGAGGTGCAATTAGCAAATTAGATTTTTATGTGTTGCGTGGGATCACATGTGAATAGGGCATCTAAGTAGCCTAGCCTTTGTTCCCTTTGAAATTTTTGCTGTCTAGAGACATTCTTTGCCTGGGTGATGTTTACTGGCCCGATTGCTTCCTGTCTGGAGACCTTCTGTATCTAGGTGGTGTTTATTAGTCATTGTCTTGATTTTAGTGTTTTTCAATACAGGTAGCTAAATTTTGTTCATTTTCATGTTTTCTCCTTTTCTGTTGCAATTTTCTATCTGCTTGTGATTTTCAATGGCTTCTCTGTGTTGTCAGAGTGGTCCAGAATTTCTTTGTTCTCAAATAATATTCTGTGCCCAGCTTGGTTTGGCATGTCTTCTGCTATTGCTGATTTTTCTGGTTGAGTTAGTCTGCAGTGCCTTTTGTGTCTGGGTGCTGCATTTGGTAGTCCCTATGTAGACTTGTTTACAGTTGCAAGGTATGCAGTAGACTCCTGCAGTTGTTAGAGGATCACTCTTTCCTCCCTCTTTCCTCCCACACAACACCCCAGTGATTCTAGCCATGAAAGCCTTCAACAATACAATAATATCATTGACTCTCAATGATTCATTGAAAGATTCATTGAACCATATTATTTAATGATTCTTTAGTGGGAGCTAACAACTGAATTTGAAACAAACTCTCATGATCCCACGGTACAGCTCTGCTGATGTGGGAGTGGTTGAACTTCCTTATGCACAAGCGCTGTGGCCAAAAACATCACTAATACCCCAATTACAATTACGCTTTGAATCACAGGCTTTCGTCTGCCGGTGTTACAAGCATGCACTTTTGTTTTCATTGCTGCTGGATTTTTGTCAAATTACCTGGTATTTTAGCTACAATATTGTGGGATGGTCTGGTATAAGAAGAGGCCCATGGGGTGACGTGATGAATTACCACACTGTGTGACACCTAACCCTCATGACATTTTGTTGAAATGTAAATACAACATAATGAAAAAGGTTAGGAAAATGGGGTGGTTGTTTTTGGCTAAAATCATCTAATACCCTTACTAGTTCTGCTGGGTTGATAAACACACATACATACAGCAAAAACAAACTAGCTCTCTTCCCACTTCTCATTGTAGCTGTAAAGTTATATACACTTCTTTTAAGATGACTGGGTACCAAATTGATAGTGACAGCTTCAGAATAAGCAGCAAATAAGCAATGACATAACATCAATAAATATTGCATACAAGAATGTTATATGTTATTGTTTAAACAGACTAATATATCACAATTTTATACTCACTTCTGTTTACCCATGATAGTGCATATGAAAACATTGCTTATTTTAATGACCCATGAGGACAAATGACACATATTTAATGAACACTGCATGCACAAAATATTTGGATTTTTGCCAGCGTCTTCTTTTTGAAGACAAAATGGGATCATCTTAGAAATGGCCATATCAATTCTATACATAATCAACTGGAAGTAAATCATACTGAAGTCAAGAGGACCTATTTGTGAGTTTAATGAGTAAAATGGCAACATGGTCCAGATTATAGGTCATATCGTTTTTTGTAATCAGTAAAAATAGGAGTTTTCTTATCCTTTGAGCATTATCTGAAATGACTTGCTTTCATCATATACTGTGATACATTGGCTGAGCTCTTTATATATCCTAGTAGCCATGCTGACTGGTGGATTCTGGGAGCTATAGTCCAAAAAAGAAACTTTTTCATGCTCTGTTCTTTGGTTTCTTTAGCTTTGTTTTCAGGTTACAGGATCTGTTAGTAATCTATCATTAAACCTCATTTCTTCACCAACTTACTCCTCATTATAAAAGATGATGAAAATTTTAATTACCCTTTAACCAAACTTGACAGCAACATTCTTTCCAAGTATCCATTGTTATTAAATGATGATATTATATATTTTTCTTTGCAGAATTGGCTCAGTCTTAAGATGCTGTAAATTTAAAACAACCCACAATTCTGAAGTAACATTTTCACAACTATACTCCTGTTTTACTAAGCTGTAACTGAATGTCTTTTCCACACCAAAGACCAGAAGCAAGACTCATATATGAAACTTGTCTTTCTGCTGATCTACTGAAGTTCAGCGAGTGGTATCATTTTATAAAGGCACAAGTATGTTGTCACATGCCAATACTGACGTGCAGCTATTTTAATGTTGTTTAATTTCCCCCTCACCTACAGTAAAAATTTCCAATAGATCTATATTCTAAATGCCTTGCAATATAGCTTCTGTCAAATATGAATACAGCAGCTTGATGGTTTTATCTGTACAAACAGATGGGATGCCAAAAGACGTTAATGACCAACATTTTCATGAGAAGATTAAAAGAAATCAATGTCTTGTTTTAGAAAAAAGTGAGTCTTGGCTCATGCACTTAGCCTGATTTGAATTGCCATGGATTTATTGCTAACTATTTTATTTTCCTTTTCTGGAAGTGTTGCAAAATAAATTAAAGCAGGTCTGCTAGTTTTTAATGCTTTTGAACCGACCCCAGAGCTATCAGAAGTATAACTGCTCCTGTTATTGGTTCAATATGTAGTAAGTCATATCTTTATATGTTAAATATGATGCATGAGGACCACATTGAAAGGAGATGTTGGCAATAGACAAAATGCGGAAAAAATAAGGTCAGAATGTGCAACTGTTGAATAGTTGTCTGAAGAACACGAGGGAGCTACTGCTTTGACTTACAACTTGCAGCCAACATGGAGGATTTTGCAAATTATAGTAAAAATTATTGCAAATTTTGAAGCTCCAGTTGTCTATATCAAAGCAAGTTTTGATTTTTCTGCTCCTAGAGTCAATGTTCCTCAAGAAGCAAGAGCAGAAGAGGGCGGGGGGAGAGAAAGAGTGAATGAGAGAAAGGCAGATACATTGATACTTTGTTAGGCCCAAATGGCACATACCTCTTCACTACATGCAACTGTACTTAAATCAATTTATTGTGATAAATATAAGAAAAGAGTTCTTGATTTGTGTTCACTAAACCATTGCTGGAATATGGAGGTGCAATATAAATACCATAAGGTGAATAAGAGTAGATGCACTTTACCTCCTTCTATCTCCCCATGTGTGATTCCGCAAACTTTCCCATATTAAGAAGGAAAGTGTAAGAGAGATTTTAAAAAAATGTACGGATGACCATTCTTAGGATCTCATCCATTAGCAGGAATCTTTTTATGATTCTCATAACTTTGCAATGGCATACTTCCCCTGTTTGTATTGTTAAGCATTTAATAAAATGATTTTTTCTGAAACTAGGTATATCCCAATGGTTCTATTGTATATAACAATTAAATATAAATATATAAACATTTATCATATGAATCATATTGATTTAGATCTGATGTGACATGGTGATTTTCTAATATAGCAAAAGAAAGTTTATCTTGAGTTATGAATCAGAAACAGGTGGAATCCAGTGCACAGAAGGACTTCTGATACTGGAGTAATCTCTGTTAGAAAAGAAATTTTTGCAATTATCCATGTCCATTGTGATCACTGCATTTCCGTCTAGCCTGAAGTGTAGAGAATACTTTAGAAATGTTACAGAAGGAAAGAAGAATAAAACAATATTATTTATTTTCTTCTTACATTAGTGGAGGAGTCTGCTGAATCAAAAATCATTCTGCTATCTGACTGGCAGCATTTCATTTGACTCATTTATGTTCTATGTGCAAGCAAGTAAACAAACAAAAAACTGATCAAATTGAATATAGAATGGTGGAGGCATTTTTCTTGTGTGGCCAAGAAAAGAAAAACAGGGGAAATGTTAACCTGTCATTGCTTTCATAGTTTCTGTAGTGAAAAATTACTTGGTATAAAAGGGTTTTAAAGGCCTCTGATGTGATTTAAAATGGAGGGAATTCAGCAAACTAATATATGAATAGGTGAACAGTCCAACTAACATTGCCTCAGAGCTTTGCCACAACCACAAATCAAAATTTTTAAAGATATGATGAAGTACACATCTGGAAATGAGACATATGCTGCTCAACTTCTTTTCACAACTAACCACAGCAAGTAAAGGCTTTTAGAAAATACATTACTTATAAAAATGACAGGAAAACAACACTCCTTTGGATTACAATAGTGTAACTGGTTGAAAAGTTCAAATTCAGAATGTTTTCAGATTTATCTTAATTTATAGACTGGTATTTTGCTAGCACCTTTTTTTAAAAAAAAAGATAGAAACTTTATTTCAGTTACTTTTCTGAAGTCATGTATTGGAGCAAGTTTGAAAGATAATTCTAAGAATCTCTCCACTAGAATGACAAGGAGATTTCATGAGTTGTGCTCCAGGAATATTATTTTTTCCAAGTTCTTCATGTTGATTTTAGGAAACTGTCTTATACTATTAAACTGTTGATTCCAATGTCTGTATTGAAGCAATGGTTCAAACACTCAGACTTTCCCATCCCCATTGTGTTATCTTTAAGATCATAGTAATCTTTCAATATAGAAGAGCATCAGAAGAAGGTTGTTATCTTTTTGGCCCACTTGTGGTCTCCCCAGAGAAATATGGCTTGCTACTATGGGGCTAACAGGAGTCTTATTATTTTACTTACTCTTCCACAAGCAGAAGGAACTTCCATCCAAACAAGGTTCTTGTAGATCCTTTCCCACTTTCTTCCTTCTGATGCCATTCTAGATAATCCCTTTATTGTGAAAATCACAACTATATTTTCTAGAATAACTTTATCATTCTGAACAGTTTATTTTACATTTGTCTGGTTGATAGGGGTGTGCACGATTTCATTTTTGTGTGCCGGATTCTGATGATTCAGTGGACTCAGTTGCCAGATCTATGAAAACAAGCCTGGCATGTGGCAGCTGAAGCCTTAGCCAGTACAGATTACAGCAGTTAGATCTTTTTGGCTAATGGGTACTAATAATGGGGATCTACCTGAGGTGGAGGTGGTGGCATATGGGCAGGGCAGTCTCGCAAATCAGGAAAGCTGCAGCTCCCCCTTTCCTTTCTTTCCCAACAGGCTCTGCCATCCCTTTCCAAAGGCCCTTCCCCCACACCCACTTGAGGCAAATGGGAACTTGCTATCCCAGCAGCACTTTGTGGGGCGCAAGTATTGAAGGAGCCTTGTGCTCCCTCCAGGAGCATGATGCGGGGCAGCTGAAAACCGGACACCAAAAACGGCACCGGGTTTTGTCAAATTGGACTGACATACTGGCTTATAGTTTTTAAATCAAAGACTTGAGGTTCAGAACTGGAGTTTGCCTGCTAAGTGCTCAGCTGCTCAGCTGCTCTGATGTTGCTTGTGGCACTGTGTGTGATGTCCTAATATCTGATTTGCTGTTACATATTGTATTTTTTTCACCCTTGCAAACTCATATGGCAAATTAATGTGGAAATATGATTAGACACCCAGCTCATACAGGAGTAAATTGCAGACAGCCTAATGCATGGATCCAGCTAAACTAGAAGGCTGATTTTGCTCTACTTGAGCTCATTTTTTCCTTCATTGTTTTGTAGCCTGGGTTATAAAGAAGGTTCAAGTCAGTGACAATTCTAGCACAAGCAATCTTAATACAAACAATTATCTGGCATATCCATCTCTGTCATTCTTCATGGCCTCTCTTTTTCTCAGTTGCCCACCAGACAGTAATGTCCTTAGATCAAATATTCTCTATAAATTGAGGGAACATTTAACTGATTTATGAGGCTTTTAGCTATTACCTACTTACCTATCCAATAAAAGTGGTTACATTATATGACACACACATGGTACTCCCAAAGCTCTGAACTTCACTCATAAAGTGACACATGCATCAAACAGTAATGAGATTTGCTGGAGCGAATCTATCATCGTAGAGCAAAAAAAACAACATGCTTTCTACAGAAAATATTTTCCTGCTCTTTCATTAATTGTACAGATTTTGTCAGTATTATTCATATGCTTTTTCTGCATTACAGGAAAACTCATTTTCTTGTTGTTTTTCCAAAGAAAGACTTATTGATAAAAAGCTAAGAAGACAAATGCAGGCTCCACTTAAGAGGAATGTGTGCTAATGGAACTAAGCTTTTTTCATGCTCTTACAACTTGCTTTTGAAGTGTATTGAAGCGCTAACTGATAATCACCATAAAGAACTATGATATACTGTAAATTCAAACCTGCTCTTAAGTAGTGATGGAAAGAATATTCTAAAATATTATAAATTAGTTGCAAGTGTTGAGAAACCCCCATGGAAAAAAATCCTGGAGTGATAAGAATCTTGTATTGTAGGACTTATTGTATATAAACTTTGCAAACTGATGTTTTACACAGAAAACAACATTTTTCTACTCTAAAAATAGTCAATTTCTGCATAGAAAATGGGATTTTGTATAAGAAAGTAGGCATTTTTAATCATAGATTAAATCTTGTACAACACTTTGGGAGGTTTGAATATGGGGACTGTGCTATGGAGCATTTTTTTTTCACCAGTGGCAATAAGGAACTTACTTTATTTGTCATCATATGCAAAAACAATTATGATAGTTGAGGATTTACAACTCCACTCTGTTAAAATGACCACAAAATGTTAGGACTTTTTGAACAACTGGGAAATTTAACATTCCTAATTGACCCTTAATGATACTTTCAATTTTGAAGGTACAAATAAAAACATAACACATCAAGCTACTTTTAATATTCCTTTGTGCAGGAGGACTTGAAATTGTAAAAACACAGAAGAATCTGCCAGTCCATTCATTTTGCAGAAGTAGCAGACATCCTCAAACTGTGGCACCTCAGCTGTTTTGGCCTGCAACTCCCAGAAGCCCAAGTCAGCATCTTCAGTGGTCAGAAATTCTGGGACTTGGAGATCCAAACAGCTGGAGGTCACAGTTTGAGATTGCCTGAGATAGAGTTTTAGGACATCATTGCAACTGCATTAAGTTGCTTAAAGTAGGTGACAACAGGGGGATTTGCTGGGCATCACAGAAATTCCATGGGACAGTGGGGGAATCCATCGTCCTACAGCCCACAGCCCACAGCACCTGCAGCACAGTCTTCCCCATCACACAGAGGAAAGTGTTGTTGCCTGGCTTCCCCAAGCACTCAGGAAGCCTCCTGAATACTCATTGCTCCCAGGAGTAGCTGTACATCATTTCATGGGATCCTGTGGGCGCCATCCCAGAACTGTGCTGAAAGCATTGTATTATGGGTAAATTTGCCCATGTAATGAAATCCATATGTTGGCCACATACAAAAACTATTTTTAAATCCATAGGACAAAATAAGGGGTCACAGAAGATGGTTTTGAAACCATGTTACATCATAATAATATGTTTACTTCAAAAATGAGTTTTATAGTTATGGAGTACCACTGAAACACTATTTTGGATTGACACACTCTAACCTGATTTTGGTTATTGTTGTTCTTTAATTCGACTGGCTTTGTATCTGTTCTTGTATCACTGAAAATAGTGCCTGTTTCTGATATGAAAAATAAATTCACTTTTTTTAATAGAAAAATTAAAAAGGAAGATCATTATCCAAATTGTTTATCTGGTGTAGTAACTATAATGTATATGTGGGTGAAAATTTCATTTCAGATATTTTTTGCTAAGAATTTCCCAATAAATATGTGGATTAAAAAAGTATTTCAATTTTTTTAAACTCAGGCATTAGAGAAAGTAATACTGGCACATTTCTCCATTCAGAACCAGAATGTTGATTAACGTTTGAAAATTGTATATACTATCCCTGTATCTTACCCATTAGTTTTTATCCCTGTGCATTCAATTACATCAGTGCTGAATTACAGCAGTTTCCCCTCCCCAGATTGTTCATCATTAATCATGGATGACAGAGACATTCAAACTGGTGCCACTTTTGGAATCAGCAGGTCAAATATACCCAGAAACAGATCTAACATTTGAGATACAAAAATGCATGTTGACTAGTGTAATATTTGTCTCTGTCTTGATAGATAGTATCATAGCAAAGCTAGGGTTGAAGGTGTCAGCTAGGGTAGTGTACTTGTTTGAATGTTGCATTTAGTTTCTGGGAAAACATGGTTCAAATACCCACTTAGCCATGGGTGCATTTACACTATAGAATTAATGTGGTTTCACACCACTTTAATTGCCATGGTTCAAGGCTATGAAATCCTGGGGTATGTAGTTTTAAAAGATCTCTAGTCTTTTCTACCAAAGATTGCTGGTGCCTCCCCAAACTACATATCCCCAGGGATCCATAATATTGACTCATGGCATCAAAAGCATTCACTCTACAGCACAGATGCGCTTTTGGGCCAATCACACTCTCTTAGCTTCTGTGTGACTTGCCCACCATCCATGCTGCTAAAGAGCAGGGAAGCATAAAGTTATTATGTCAGCAGATTTTCACCATGCTATTTTTTTATCTTCAACATTAAAACATTCCTTTTGCCACAACTGAATCAGAAAGAGAAAAGCAAACCAGAGATGTATTGTTGTTTCTTTTACATTTCCCCAAGTGATGCATTTAACAGAACATTCAGTAAATCCCTTCTCTCAGATAGTCACTCAACCACATATAAAATTTTATGGGATATTCATGAACATGGAATCCCTCACCTCTTTTGCTGGACCCACAATCTCAAAGGAGGATGACAGCAAACTTCATTCTGAATGAAAGTTGCCAAGAATGTTGCCTTAGGATCACCATAAGTCAAAAACAACTTGAGCGCACACAATAATATATCCACTTTGTTCGTTTTTATCCTAATTCAAATAGGGACTTACTGCTTCATGTCTCCCACTCCATCTAATCCATAGAAGTTGTAGAAAAGGAGGCAAGACTTCTTTATTCTTCTACATAAAAAAAGAAGATGGCTCCCCTGAGAGAAAAGTTGCCTTTCCCCTTATTGTAGAAAAAGATATTTGACATGCATTAAGCTAAAGCTGCTTTAAGATGGTTTGTGTGGGAAGAAATCAGTGCAGTCATATGTAGAATGCAGGAAATTACCTTTCACTGATCCAAGAGAAGCTGGAGAAGTGAAAGGGCTTTGCCTCTTCCGCCCAAGGAAGTAAACAGCCCAAAGTAGTTCCTAACGGAACTACTTTGGGGGCGGAGCTGAGAGGGAAATAGCCTCCCTCCAGCTCAGTCTTGTTCCTGACGGCGAGGACAGCGGACGTGAGGAGCAGGCCTCCGAAGAAGGCCTGCAGGGGCGGCGAGACATTTAGGCTCTTGCCCCCATCGTCGGGATTCTCACGCCACAAGGAGCTGCTCCCGCTGCCAGACCGGCAGCTGAAGAGATCGCGCAAGTAGCCGAGGGTCTTAGCAGGGGCTTGTAGGCCTTTGGCCTCTTGCCCCTGGGGACCACATTTTTTGGTGCGCACGTGGCGCACAGGCGCGGTTTTTTCGGCGCCGCTCGCGCTGGGGTGGGCGGCGTCCCCCACCATGGTCTGATTTGGATGGCCTTGGGCCTTACAGGCCCCATTTTCAATCGGGGATGCCCTCCCCACCCCTCCTTTTTTCTTACCCCATTTCCCATCCCCCCCCCACGGCATCAGGGGACGCGCATGACCCAGGGGGGTCGGGTTGGTCATCTTCAAACTGGCCGCTGCCCAGCAGGCAGTGGGCTTGGCCATCTGCCTGTATCTCCCTTGCAGTGTCTAATGGCGGTATAGATCACACGCGCTCTGCCTGGGGGGCTTTGTTGAGCTATCTGGCTCCTTGGACAATTTTGGCTGGTGTTGTCTCTCGCGCTGCAGGATGGGTTAGACCCTTACCTGCCTTACAACATGAGACTATTAGTTGCTATACCTGGATGTTAACAGCCAATAACCCCCACCCTCCCCAATCCCAAGTTGATATTAGGCCACATATAGGCATCACTGTTTTAATTTGGAGCTTAGGTTGTGTTGACCTATCAGATACTCCTACTGCTTCCCCCCCCCCCCCAGCAGAGCTCCCCTGGGCTCCTTCAATATATACATTGAAACCGTATAGGTACATGTGTGTGGGTGGGTTTATTCGTGTGCGACTATGTGTATATGTGTGTGTATGTATATATATATATATATGTATATATATATATACACACATATCTGTATTTGTATCTAGCTATGTATTAATGATAAGTGTGTGTGCGTTTGCGAGGATATATCATATAGGTATATGTATACTCCGAAACAGAAACAAAGCCTCCCTCATGGCCGGCGGCCATTTTAACATTTCCTCATGGCCGGTGGCCATTTTGGAGGTGGTTGGTGGCCACGTGGCCCAACTGAGTGGCGGCCATCTTGGACCCTCACACAGACAGATTGAGCCAATTTGCTATTTACAATTATAGAATCAATAGTTCTAAGAGACCTCATGGGACATCCAGTCCAACCCCCTGCCAAAGCAAAAATATTGCATTCAATGCACCCCAGACAGTGGGTCATCCAGCCTCTGTTTATAGGCTTTATAGGAAAGATCCTCCACCATACGAAGGAGCAGAGAGTCCCACTGTTGAACAGCTCTCACAGTTTGAGAGTTCTTCCTCATGTTCGGATGAAATCTCTATTCTGTAGTTGGAAGCCATTGTTTCATGGCATCCTGGTCTCCAGGGCAGCGGAGGGCAGACTTGCTCCCTCCTCCTGGTGACTTCCCCTCACTTATTATACATGATTATCATGTCCCCTCCAGCCCTCTCTTCTTCTAAATTTGTTTCACCTTCAAATGCCAACAACCCACTACTGAATTTACAGGATATTGCTGTTTCAGTAGGCATCCTGTTTTACTCATAGGCGGCGTTTACGATAATGATAATAATGATGATAATAATAATAATAATAACAATAATAATAATAATATCGCATTTACTATATACCTGACCAGTCATTATAAGATTGTTAATCAACTCAGGAGACAGGCTGATATACATATATATATAAGTATACGCACAGATATAGCTCTATAGTATAATAATCCACATCTATCGCTCAGTTACTATTATTCTAATTATATCATTATAGAGTGGATGAGCCACCATGGGCCATCCAGTCCACCCAAAAGATGGCTATTTAGCTTTGGTTAAAAGTTCCATACAAGATCATCCCATACTCTCATGACGGAGAGTTCCTCAGTTAAACGGCCTTCACCCAAAAAAAAAAAAAAGTTTTGACTGTTTGCCCCAAATTAACATATAATCAGCTATACTGTTGAGGATAATGATGAGATGGATATACAGGAGATAAGGTTATATAAAGAGACCCTAACTATTGTTTACCTAACAACCACATATATAATGGCCAGGCCACAATATCTAACTTAATGATCAGTAGATTATATTACAGCCAACCATGATTTTAATCTCGAGATACAACGGTTTCATGGCTCCACGGATGCTTATACAATAACGTTAACTGTATACTGATTTGTTGTTACAGGATTTTACCCACAAAATATGAGAGGAATGAAGGCCAAGGGCCCGACTGATAAAAGGCCAACATAATGCAGTCAGCACCCCCTGAGCTCGGTGTCAGATGACAGAACATCGATGCAAGGATTCAACATTTTCTAGCTCACATTGAGGCGGTCGGAAAGGATATGGACAATTACTGCCTGAGCTATTCCACAATTTAACGAGGCTCCCTTACTTAAATCATCTTTTTCTTCTAATTTTACATTAGTGCCTGATGCGGAGGGGGAACCTGACCATAACTTTGACCATCACATCCCTCGGATGTCCAGCGACTAAAAGCAGAGCCTTTAGCACCACCGGTTACCTGCATTGGCCTTCTCATCAATAACAGCTGCTATCTCAGGTCAGATATAAACGATGCCTCTAGTTGATTCAACTGAGTCACTAGTTAATATCGATTGGCCTGCAGGACCGAGAGATGATGTACCACGTAAAATGCAGAATGGTGCTTCACTTGCATCGAACGGCACACTGAAGTAATTCCCCAGTGGTCGTTAGTTTGAGCACCCAGACAATTGCCGAAACGAACAACACAGTGGCTGTTAAAATTGGCACACAATAACTAGTTGTTAGACCACAACCTGAGGCCATTGTTAGAGGGACTTGCCCCTACATCGTGGGGTCACACTTACAACAATAACCAATAGTGGCTGTTTAAACAATGAAGTTATAGATTTATTCACCCTAGTTGGATATCGCAACGGGTTACGGATGGCCCAAGCACATAAATGACAACACTTACAGAGAGGAGAGATCAGAGCTTGGCCAATGGCTTTACTGATTTATATTTTACGCTGGGGAAATAATACAACATTACTGGGCTCAAGCTCATTCTCTTTTCAAATATCTTGATAATTGGAGAGGCATACTTCGGTTCCCTGGAGATGCTTGGCTCCTATATGGCAGGTTGTTTCATCAAAAGGCAGCCGGTGAGCCTTAACTTGGCTGAGATTGATAACGGAAATCGTGAGGAGATTAACCCCGAGTTCACATGGACTGGTCACCTGCTATGGTCAGGCTTGGCGCTTAACGCTAACATATGGTCATTTTAACTTACAACATGAGTCCACTCATTACATGTAACCAAGACCAAGTTTAACTCCCTAAAAGGAGTAATATGTATGTATAGACGCTTAAAAAAAATGGGGTTAAAATAGTTTTTGGGGACCAGCTCAAATTAAGCCTCCCCTCCTTTCCTTCCTCGGTTTGTGCGTTGGCTTTAATCATGCGATTCATGTAGTGGAGACCAGTACATTTCTTTTCAAAGAGAGCCTAGGTCGGGACACGCGAACTTATATTAAAGATGCCATAAAGTTGATAAGGGGCGGCCCATGACAACGAGTTGTCAAATGACTCCGTTACAGGGCTAGGTCTTCTACAATAGATTGGGATAAGTTGTCGTTTAACGGCAATTTTGATTAGACTTAAACAAAGGGGCGCCATGCACAGACCCCCCCCCCATTCTTCTTCCTAATAAGTTCACTTAAGATAATGGTCAGCGTGCCCAACCTTTCGCCATTTAACTAGTCAGTTACAGCCAGCGTTTCCTGCCCAGTCAGCTCATGGACCACCATATTTGCCTTCACGGGATTGAAATTAGACTTTACTTTATTAGACGTCTGCCTTACAAGTTTTAGAACAAAATTAATTAAACATCCAAATAAGTAAATCTATGATTTGTCACATATCGGCTTTGCTATGCAATAGCGACAAGGACTTTGGGCCTTGCTGGAAGACACTAAGGCAGTCCACCACGAACGACGTAAGTCATGAGTGTTATCTAAGACCTGGGCGATCCATGCTAAATGCTAGTGACAACCTCTAGCTACAGATGCCAAAGTATTTCTGATAGTCGGGGATATGTTGGCGTAACAATATTAACAAGTTACGCACGATAGTCCAGACTTTACTGATTGTTAATTGATGTTGGGATCCTCAAGGGACATAGGCGTTTTCTTAGTGCTGGTTTGTCAGGGTCTTTTCCCAGGTCAAACGTTACCTTCGGCTTAACCAGTGTTTACAGACATTGGAGTCCATTAGTCACAATAATGCACTTACGTGGATTGGTGGTTGCCAGAACCTACAAGGACTCCAAGCTGGGATTCTGGGGATACAGACTCAAGTTATTGTTAGGAGAGCCCCTCGATTAAGTCAGGGTTAGCCAATATATATATATATATATATATATTTTACATTGACGCGCTCCCATCCAGTTATATTACCTTTATTATATAACGGAGCCCAGGCAACCACCAGTGCCAAATTTAGCAAAAATTACCAAAACACATATGGCTAATTATAACCGATCTGGGATAATCTTGGCTTTATATAGTCAAGTTATGAACACAAGACAGACAGACAAAAGCCATAATCATTGTTGTTACATTCTGGGGGGCCGCATCATAGGGTGTGATGGTGCCTCGACAGGTTTACCACAATTAGGATATACTGTATATAAATCGAAATAAATGGCTAAATAATACTGATGATGCAATATTAAGAATAATACCATTACATTACAATTAAGAGATAAGACAATCTCAAAGACCAAATTACACTGGCCCACACTAGTGGTTCATTTATCACTTAAGCCAATTTTTTAGGTTTTCATGTTTCTTAAATACCAGCTAAAATGCTTGTGAGATCTTAAACCTCACAAAGAGTTTAGTGATAGATTCCCTCATGTTCGATAGTTTCGGATACCTAAGATGTTATACCATCACAGCACCAAAAGCCATTACTAGTTTGGGTTAAGAGCCGTCACACATCAGTTGATACTGGTGAGATGGAATGATTAGGTGTCATTGAGCGGACCCAAATAGTTCATTACTACCAAACCCTGTTATTTTCATGACTTTGGCCAGCCATTGTCGACAAACTTTGAAATACGACACAGGTGGTGATGGAGATCAAGTCAAATTGGGAGAGTGCGGGCTGCACTCATTGCAATGCTGATGTCACTTGGCACGGAGTGCGGGACAACTGTATCTGAGTGAGAGCGGGTTTAGGCCTCACAGATAACGGTCTGACCTATGAGGGTCATGGTGACTGTATTCGTTGGGCTATGTATATCGCAAGGTTAGCCTTGGATATATAGCCCGATTTGTGGGGTCAGAGGGGTACGGCGCCCCCTCCCCCTTGTCTCTGATCTTTGTTTTGAGTCTTACAGCCTCAGTTTGGTGAAACACAAACAGCTGTCCGGATGAACCACAGGGTCAGAGCGACGGAGGCTTGTATCGGACTATCTGTCCCAGGGTCGGCACTGGAGATTTGCCGTGACTGATGCCAACAGCGAAAGGCTGATGTGGTTTTTGGTACTACGGATCACCGAGTGATTGGACTGGAGGTTCTCTACTGGTGATCGATGACAACCTTGCATCATTGAAGACTGGTGATAACCCCAGCTTCTGACATTACCATCATCACACACGCTGACACTGTCATAATACAATATAATATTAAGATCTTCTTTGATGGTGAAAAGATATACAATGTCATTAAATTAAGGTCACCACAATTACTAAATGTCAACATACACATCAAGGTGTTGATTTTTGCTCACGCATAGGGTCTGGGACAACTTGTTACAGGTTAGGCTAGCAGTTGGTTAAGAGCTGTTTTAAGGTGTGGGGGGATGGAGCTAAGTAGACACTTGCCCTCATCCTGTGGCGGAAAAACAGCTAGGAAGAAATACATTTGGTGTTCACCCGAAGCAGCCCCCTTTTGGGAAAAAGCCATTAACTTAAATATCACTGGTTGTTACCCTAACCGGGGTGACTACTGGATAAATGGCTTTCAAATGGGGAGGGTCTTACCTCAATATCCTTGAGGAAGATTCCTCCAACATTGGCTAAAAGGTTACCCTGGTTTAAGTCACACGGGAACCGGGTGCTTCGCCCTATTTTGCCGAGGGGTAGGCCGGGAAGGGACACCACCTCGGCTTTATTCACTACACGTTCATGCTAGTCTGATTTAGAGATTCTGGTGCTGAATTAATTAGGTAACAATAAAGTTGCCCAGTTTTAAACCCATAACTGTTGTCTGGTGTCTTCTTTTGGGTGGTTAGCAGGCAATTACCTTTCACTGATCCAAGAGAAGCTGGAGAAGTGAAAGGGCTTTGCCTCTTCCGCCCAAGGAAGTAAACAGCCCAAAGTAGTTCCTAACGGAACTACTTTGGGGGCGGAGCTGAGAGGGAAATAGCCTCCCTCCAGCTCAGTCTTGTTCCTGACGGCGACCCACCTCACCCGCCCATTAACAGTATAATTATTGGTTGCTTTAGAGAGCCGGGTAGGAATTTTTTCCCCTTCTATGTTCTAGAAGGGTTTTTTCGCCTACCCTATACTGTTGCTAGGAGGCAGATTGGGTTCTGGTGGTTTTAAATAGGTTTGCGGAAAAACAGCTAGGAAGAAATACATTTGGTGTTCACCCGAAGCAGCCCCCTTTTGGGAAAAAGCCATTAACTTAAATATCACTGGTTGTTACCCTAACCGGGGTGACTACTGGATAAATGGCTTTCAAATGGGGAGGGTCTTACCTCAATATCCTTGAGGAAGATTCCTCCAACATTGGCTAAAAGGTTACCCTGGTTTAAGTCACACGGGAACCGGGTGCTTCGCCCTATTTTGCCGAGGGGTAGGCCGGGAAGGGACACCACCTCGGCTTTATTCACTACACGTTCATGCTAGTCTGATTTAGAGATTCTGGTGCTGAATTAATTAGGTAACAATAAAGTTGCCCAGTTTTAAACCCATAACTGTTGTCTGGTGTCTTCTTTTGGGTGGTTAGCAGGCAAAAGACTAGAGCAACAGCTGGAGAAAAAAAAATGAATGTCTCAAAATGGAGTCATTTTCTGTGGCGTAAAATAAATTTGCTCCTAAATTTCTCTCTAGCAGGCAACATGCTGTTGAGATCCTCAGCAAATTCAAGAACACTATATTTTCTTTTTAAAGAAAATCTCAATTTTTCCCAGTGCTGAACCCAAGGCATCTTACTATGTAATAAACAATAAAAAGTTATGAAAACATCATAATGACATTATGTGCTTTAAAAAATACAACACATCTTATTTAAAAGGCCTTCTGAAATAGCCAGTTAACAATCAAAGGTCCTATTAAACCTAAAGGTCTTTGCTTGTCAGCAGAAATTTATTTATTTATTTATTTATTTATTTATTTATTTATTTATGGTATTTGTATACCACCTTTTCCAACCCCGAAGAGCACACAGGACAGCAACAATTCAATGTCACTGATAAAAAAAACAGAATAAATCATCAAAATTGACCCTCCCCTGATAAAACATTAAACATTATTAAACACATCACATAAAATAACATCACATATCCCACAAAGACATAGCCTTTGTCTGCAACCAGTCCTAGGTCATTGCACTTTCAATTTTCACTTTAACTTTAAATATACCTATGATGGACCGATCACTTGGTTCCACCACAGCCAGGTCTTTAGCTGACTCCTAAAGGTCAGGAGGAAGGGGGCTGACCTGATCTCATTTGGGAGGAAGTTCCACAGCTGTGGGGTCACCACCAAGAAGGCCTTGTCCCTATCAGCCACACCTGTGAGACCGATGGGGCTGAAAGTAGGACCTCCCTGGAAGATCTTAATCTATGAATTGGTTCATAGAGGGAGATACGTTCAGACAGGTAAGTTGGACTGGAGCTGTTTAAGGCTTTATAGGCCAAAGCCAGTACTTTGAATCATGCTCGATAGCTAATAGGTAGAGATAGGACTAAGGTGGGGATAGGACTAAGCTGATCTCATAAGGAGGTGGAATTGCACAGCCTGGGAGCAGCTGCAGAGAAATACTCAATATAAAACCATCTGCATCAATAAACAATTCTAATTTGAAGAAAATGTGGTGAAGATTTTTCATTTGCAAATCATATTGTCTGGATGTTCATGGTGCCTGGGGGATTCTGGGAGCCATTGTTCAAAGTATAACTTTTCTAAATTACAATTCCTTTCTGATCTATCTTTACATTTCCTGTGTGCAAACTTTCCCTTCCTCTCTGTCTCCCACCCATTTATGCTTCTTTGGTGAGTTAAAAAAAGAACCTAACAGTATAGATTCCTGCACCCCCTCCCCACAGCTCCCATTGCTGCTGATGCCCTGCGTATTCTTTTGGGGGAAGAGGGCTCTTCTAAGACAGATCAATAAACTGATAAATCAAACAAAGACATGCATAGACACATCAACAGCGAGGTTTTTAGTCTAACTTATAACTTCTCCTGTCCACACAAACTAGCTGTTAATAGTGTTCGATTCTTTTTCTGCTACAGAATTAAACATTAATTTTTAAGTGATCGCTCCAGACAAATCAGGCAGTGGAGGTATGATAGTAGGGTGGGAAATTGGCAGCACATCTTTCTAGCAGTTTTTTTTTTTAAAAAAAATGGTTCTCCAGTCCAGAGAGATGCTGTTTGGCATTTTAAATAAAACAATAACTCAAATTAACTAGGGTCGCATTGAACTTGATTATGCTCCGAAAAGGAAAATCCAAGCTGACAAATATTGGCCACAGTTATTGCTTTTTTTCCCTCAACTCACCTTTACAAAGTGACCATATGTTCTGTCTCTGCTTCTTGGCAACTAGCAGAGTTTACAGGCAGAGCCCCTCCCTTGCGGAGCTTCTCTTTCCATTGTAGTGCTTCTGTCTTGAGGCGTCATTTAGTGAACAGCTGTAATGGTGTTATTAAAAGCACTACAAGTATTTTAAAACAAAATAGCAGGCATATGTGCCTACTGTCAAGGCGGGCAAGCCTCTCTAAATGTCATGTCGAGTGCTGCTGCGGCTGGGAAACAAAGCTGCTTTCTTTTGCTAATGACACTCAATCCAACTCACAATCTGTCTGTACTGAGAATTTCAAACTGCTCAGGGTCACACTTCATAGATGCTGCCCATCTAAGAACAGTTTCAAAGAGAAGATAGCCAAAAACTTCTCATGTGCATGAGCTATCCATACACTTTAGGAATGGGGAACTTCTTACTGCTGTTATTATTTTTTTTCCATTCTTTCTCTGTTTTCCCACTGACTTAAACTTCCATCAGCCAGATTGCCTTTTGGTAAGGCAATGAAGTGCTATAGATTTGGCTGTTTAGTAGAGAAAGGGTCCCTTTTGGATGTTCCTAATTGAAACAGGCGAGAAAGCCTACATGGAAAAAAACAGAGAACAACTCAAGAGCCCCCTGATCAGTTCCCACTGAAAAATGAGCACGTGCTTTTACTGTTATCTGTGAGATCATTAGCATTTTGCAGTAGAAAGTGCTCATGCACAAAAGGAGCAGAACAGACGTTAAGGTCAGAACTGATGGTATTGCAAGTGGCCCAACAACTCAATAGAAACTAGAATCCAAAAACACACACACCAAAAAAACAAAACAAAAAAAACAAGGGAAGCTGCCTCCTGATAATGCCTGAGTGAAACCCCCATTTTCCATACAGTTAATTGTAAATAATCTTGGCAATTGTAGTTCAACAGATTTGGAAGGCTAAAAGTTGTTCACCAAAAGCAGTAGCTCTTCTGGTTTGGTTCAGAATTTCTAGACAAAGCTGGGATTCAAGTCCTACCTGGAACCTTCTGCATGCAAAAAACACGCTCTGTCTCTGAACTATGGTCTTTCCCCATAGAAACAGAAAAGAAGGCAAGTCTCAGCTGTCTTTGAGGGAGAACTTATATTGTACGAGAATTGCTGGATGCAGTCAGTTTAGACAGCAGAAAAATAGAACAGATCCAAGCCTTAGAACAATGCAAAAAATGCAGATGGAAAAAAGAAAACAGAATGGAAGAAGATATACTTTTCCCAGCATGCAAGACTGCTTTTAGCAAATAAACAACCACATGCCTCATCTCTGACTACAATCTCAAAAAAAAAAAAAAAAAAAAAAAGGATGCAAGTAATGCCCAGGAATTTAAGACATTGTTCATGGTTTGTTCTTAAACAGACACCTAAATGCTAGTTCCAGCCTGCATTAAAGCACAATGGGGTGCTCTGAGGCACTCAGCGATTGGATAGCAGCCTGACAGTCCAGTGGTGCCTAAGTTGATTCGGTGTTGCTGAGCAGGGGCCTGATTTTCACCCTCCCTGCCACTCCAATTTTGCCAACTAGAAGGAGGAAAAAAGCACTTTCCATATGGTATACTGATTCCCTTCCTGGTTCTGTACCATTTGATGACAAAGAAGCTTAGGAGGAATGATCCCCCCACGCTACTCGTCCCAAGCTCCTTTGCTTGGCTTGCTTGACTACAATGTCTTGGCAGTGCAGGGCCACACTTCCAGATAAGCAGTATAACCCTACCCTTCCACTGTGCTGGGCTTCACAGCCATCATTAATAGGTATCACACAACATCATAGTGACAAACCTGCTTCTGTACTGGTTTCCACCTCTGTGAGATAAAGCCCATACTGTGAATGTGAATGGACTAATAGTCTCATCCCACTCTAAGATCATAGAATCATGGAATTGGAAGAAACCACATGGACCATCCAGTCCAACCCCCTGCCATGAAGGAAAAGCACAATAAAAGCACTCCCAAGAGATGGCCATCCAACCTCTGTTTAAAAAGCTCCAAAGAAGGACACCCTGTCTACACTGCAATATAAAATCCAGATTATCTGATTTGTACTGGATTGTATGACAGTGTAGACTAATATAATTCACTTCAAAGCAGACAATCTGGATTTTATATGTCAGTATAGATGGGGACTATGGAAGTGAGTTCCACTGTTGAACAGTTCTTACGGTCAGGAAGCTCTTCCTAATGTGCAGGTGGAATCTCCTTTCCTGTCATTTGAATCCATTGCTCTGAAGCCTAGTCTCCAAGGCAGGTTGCTCCCTCTTCCTCATTATATCCTTTCATATATTTAAACATGGCTTTGATTTCTCCTCTCAACTTTTATTTCTCACATTCCACTCCTCCAATCCATCTATAGCAGTGGTTCCCAACCTGTGGGTCCTCCGATATTTTGGCCTTCAACTCTCAAAATCCTAACAGCTGGTAAACTGACTGGGATTTCTGGGAGTTGTAAGCCAAAACATTTGAGGACCCACAGGTTGAGAACCACTGATCTATAGCATCAAGGTGTATAATGATGGGATATACCACAGTTTTTCCTGTTTCCAATGGGTTTGTTATATTAGCCCATTGCAGAAAAAACAATGAAGAGTCTTGTAGCCCCTGAAGAAATGGTCTGAAGACCACAACAGTTGAAGCCAAATAAAATATATTATTTTATAAGTTTCCATAAAATTAGATTGGGAACCATTTTATTCTGCCTAGAGTATAACATAAAGATAGGATCACTATAGGCTCTTAAAGCAAGACATTTTTTAAAAATCTACCTTCTCACTCACTATCTTTTTCATTTCATTCAGAAGATGTAATAGACAATATTATGTATAAAATAAAAGGTTTTTTTTTATTTTTAAAACTCTCCAACATTTTGAAGACTTAGACAATACTACAGGGTTTGTCTGCTGGCTGTTGCTCTTTAAAATGATTGCATTTCAGTTTAATGGTGTTTATTTTTTCCCCTTTAGAAGATGTCAAGTTCATTAGATCTCCTCCCATGTATAAATCTGGTCCATCAAACCACAATTTGCACTGTCAGCTCCTATGAGTGAAATCTATTGTAGCTACAGAGCTGTCCCGCTTTTGCCTTTGTAGCAACTTTTAGACCACAATAACCATCATCACTTTTAAAAAGGCAGATCCATTACATTTCCTCTGTTCCTGCAACCCCACATTAAGCTAATATTATCTATTTCCCAAGTGAAACAACCCCTTCCAGTCCTATCAATTATTAATTCCTTGCTTGCAGCTAATGTTTTGTTTGAATTATTTAAATGCATCTTCATTTATCAATAAACATAAAATGTTAAACAAAGAATACTGATGAAGGGCATTATTTAAACCATAACATTTTATGAGATTATTTCAAGCGCCTTTTTTGATTTATTAGCACAATATGTTTCATAATTATTTTTCCATTTCTTAAAAAAAAAGGCCAAACAAAAAGCCAAAGGTTCTGGGTGCCACCAAGATATCTGGAAGTTTACCCAGTGCTTTTCAGGAATGCTGTATTCTTGCATGGTTTCTTACAGAGAATATAAAGTATAAGATAGAGCAAATTCCAAATCCATTTGCTGAGAAAATTCAAGGCATGATAAAGATACAAGATGCTTGTGATTTACAACAGCAAACCAGCTGCAGACCCAACTGCTGTTTTTCAAGCTAAAATCTCTATATATGTATGTTTAGTAAATAGTCTGTCTGTACAGTTAAACAGATTGTTAATATTGTAGTTATTGTTATTCTTTCACATGCTCTGGATATAGAAGAAGGAAATTAATCAATACAACGTGAAAAGACTTGCTGTTGGCACATGGAATGTCAAGTACTTCCTTTTTGTATTTTTTTCTGATGTTTCTTGCTATGACATACTTTGGGAAAGAATTTGCCCTAGTGCATATCTCTCCCCCCCCCCCCCCCCTTGGTGCATCTACACTATAGAATTAATGCAGTTTGAAACCACTATAACTTTCATAGTTCAATGCTACAGAGTCGTGGGTGTTGTAGATGGCTTCAGCTTTCTCTGCCAAAGAGTCCTGGTGCCTCAACAGACTACAACTCTTGGGATTCAATAGCAATTAAAGTGGAGTCAAACTGCATCCATTCTACAGTATATATACACCCTAATATTTCCCTCTTTGTGATTAACTGATGGAACAGCATGAAGGAAGCTCCAAATTGCACCCAAGAATCATATGTCATATCTACACTTTGCGAAGCACTGAGAACTTTCTGCTGTACAGTAACAGTGCATTCCCATGAACACGAAGCTCTCTAGCACAATTAGTTGTCAGATGAGGAAATCAACTATTCTAGATACCATCCACGGTGCAGAATTAGTACCGCTCTAACAGCCATGACTCCACCTTATGGAATTCTCAGATCTGTGGCACCAGAGCGCTCTGACAGAGAAAGATAAATATCTCCCAAAACTATACATCATAGAATTCCACGGCAATGAACCATGGCAGTCAATGTAGTGTCAAACTGTTATAATCCTACAATATGGATACAGACCGAATATTTTTGATGAATGGCCATACAAACCCTGCATAAACATCTCTGATTAAAAAATTCCACACATTTAAATGACCCGCACTATTAGGAACCTTTTAGTGATCAACCTGAAGCCATTTTTTTTTTTTTTTGTAATTTGAACCCATCAATTCAGTTTCAGTCTCTAGAACAACAGAAATCAATTTTCTCCATCAGCTATGTGACACACCTTTAGACTTTAGAGTCTAACTTTAATATCAGGACTATTCCCCTGAGATTTTAGGGTCAAATCTGACACCTAGGGACAACCTAATGTGATGTCACAGGAAGCAAAACTTGCAGAGCAGCTCCTGACAATGCCATTAAGCATGACATGTTAATTGTAGTTGCATGAGGTATGCTGTCTTTTGATCTGTCCACTGCACTTCTGAGTCCGTTCAGGGACTAAAACCAATTAAAAGAATATTTGGTGCCATTGCCTTGGTATATCATAGTCATTTTAAGGATCAGTTTATTAAGATGCATAGTTTTTCAACACATCGGGAGAGCTATGTCTCCTGCATCACAGAAGATAAAACTCTAAAATTGGAATTTGACACTTTTAAAAAATAATCAGTGCTGTGGCCCAAAAAGAAATTATATACTGTCATAATTAGAATGATAAAAAGTAGCTCTTTACTTTTCCATTAGAAAGAAACAATGTTACCTTTATATTACTTTTTTAAAAATCCCAATATTGCAAGCTACTACACTATTTCCATCCACTTTATTGTTGCCACAAAACACAACAAAGGCAGCAACACAAGCAGCCAAACTATGTTATAGTTCTCCACTATTTAGTGGGCCCACAGATCCAGATCTATAAAGCTACAGCTAATTACTTTAAGAGGTAAAATTATCACTCAGTAGGTCACAATGAAGTGACTGGCTTGACCTTTAAGGATCTGGGGGTGATGACGGCCCACAGAGAGCTCTGGTGTGGGCTGGTTCATGAGGTCATGAAGAGTCAGAAGCTACTGAACGAATGAACAACAGGTCACTTCATAATGCAATATAGAACTTAGACTTTACTTACCAGAAAAAGGAATCAATGCAATTAAATAACTAGTTATTTCTAAGCTATGATTTGAAAGATGTTCAGAAATCAGTTCTTTGGCTGAAAAGCTTTGTAGGTCTTCAGTTTAAATGTAAAACATTATAAGAAGGGAGAAGAGGAACCTTAGACTTGTGGATCAGAGGTTAACTTAACACCTAGACAACAGATTGAAATTGCTTCACATTTTTAGTTAAAGGATAGTAATGTCCTTCTCATTTCCACATATATATTTTTTAATAAATTCCACAAGCAAATGCTAATTTATGTATTTAGACTAAATATGCATCCAGACTGATTATAAAGACAGAGAATCCCAGATTAGGTTGCTGTTCTTTCTTATCAGAATATTTTCTTTCAATTCCTTGTATTCTATGCCAGCTCCCCAGGTCATTTTACTTTAACTCAGTGTAAAATTGTAAAGGATGGGAACAAAATTAGGTGCTTTCCCATCAGTTTGGATATGTCCTGCCTCATGCAGACTTGTAGTATATTTTGTCCTTTTTGCTGTTGAAGAATTTCTTCCTTGTGTTGACTCATAAGAGTCTACCCTCTTGCTCAATGTGTATGATAACCTAGACCAAGACGTTTTGCAGCTGGGTTGAATACAGAAGGAAATCTTAATAAATTAGAGAGAATTGTTAAAGGATGAAATGTAAAAAAAACAAACCTCCTTATATCGAAAGAGTTATCTGTGTGCAAAATTGTGCACATCTGTGTGTATTCCTGCCATCCACAAAGCCCTCCCCAATTTATATTCCATGACCAGAAAAGACATTGGACAGATACCACTGCATAAAATTTGATTCTTTACAATTAACTAAAGACATCGAGTGTTTTGAAGATGCTTTTAGCCTTGCTTCTACTTTTAGAAGTCATTTTTGGTCTATCCCCCTAGATGACAAGTCTGAGACTGCTGAGTGGTCTGAGTGTGCACTAGATTCTCTAGACTGCAGTAGACAATAGAACACATCATCGTGGCTTATTATGCCATTCCCAGAAGTGCTAATATACTCTATCAATATTTCCTGGAACAGTACTGTGCTGTGGGATGAGCGGATTGGCTGAGCCGATGGGGCAATAATTCATGAACATTGCAAAGCTGCAGTTTAGCATACCCACAAGTGTACGGGAGGGAAGCAAATGGGCTCTCTTTGTCTTGCCATCCTGCTCCAAGTAGGTAGATTCGTGTCTAGCCCCATTTAAAAAGCTTTCAGTGTTATTTATCAATTTAGTCACTCTTTAAAACAATGGTACATTAGTTAATTCTGATATTACAGTGAAATTCCAATGGAAGAACATATTACAGCCACATTAATATCACATTAGCTCATCGTGATTAATGTTATTGCAAAGAATGAATTAATAATGATTTGCTTCTTCACCAAGCTTCCCACCTCCCCCTCTACCTTGACATGAAGAGGATCCATGGCATTGATTATCACAAATATAATGGATTGATTCATCATTTATGGGAAACAGGGATACTCTTCCCATAATGCTCACACACCCCTCTTAAGTAGATGTATTATCTTTGGCAGGAACTCAAAACCATCTATAGATCATTCACAGAAGTCAATTACTAGCGTCCAACACCCTGGCATGAGTGCTCAGCTTCTGCTGGGAATGAAGGCACAGATGAATGAACCTCAGGCAAAATATCAAAGTTCTGTTTTCCAAAAAGGCACCTTGTAACCAAAGCCATCCATGCTTTTCTTTGCTCTGAACTACTTTTGATTTAGAAAAAAGAACAGATGAATGGGTCAATTTTGTTTTCATTCAATTTTATGTTTTTCTTCCTCAAATTAAATCCTTCTCATTCCCCCATTTGACTTTTATGTATGTATGTATGTGTGTGTGTGTATATATATATATATATATCTCCAAGGAAAATTAGTATACATCTGTCAGACTTTTCCCAAATGTATACATTTTTCCAGGCAGCTTCTGTCCCTTAAAATTATTTTTTTCTATGTTAATCACACAAATGGACACATTTATGTGCATATTTCTCCCTAATATACATTTAATATATATTTTATGGGGAGGCTACATTCTGCAATTATCAACAGCATATTGTTTTGTACATTGAAAAGGGAAATTATTTCATTTGGTAAATGAATGTGTAAACTCAATACATTTCTCCTCAGTTTCCTTCATTACTTTCATTATCTGTTCCTCGTGCACTGTCAAAAATGTTCTAATGTCCTAGAACATCAAGACTTTAATATATATATTCCTCTTATTATATATATATCTCCACATATTTAATATATATATACCTCCACCTATTTTCAACCATTTCCAGGAATATGTGCATTCTCAAATGCTCTGAACCATGATTGTAACTCTTCGTTAATTCTGTTCTCAAAGGAAGCAATGAATGATTTTAACAATTTTCTTCCTACTGTGAGAAAGCCTTTGATAAATACACTGTCTTTCAATATTATTTTTAGTTCAGAACTTATTCTGTGCCAGTTTTCAGGGTAGAAAATGGCATGTTTTGCACAGGAAGCAGCATTATCTGCACAGAAAATAATATTATTCTGCAAAAATACGCTACCTTCTGTGTAAATTTTGTTCAGAATCCTGCATTGTGAAGGTTCTCTACTGTCTAGAATTCTCTTCTCTAAGGTTTCATAACATTTAACACACATTTTTGGAATATTTTCTAATATTTTTTTCAATTCCTACTCTGATGTAATAGAGCTGGAGTGTGTGGAGTGCTACTCTGGTACTGTTTTCTCTATAGGAACAATGATACACTCCATTAGAATAGAAATATATACCAGTGGTATAAACCTGTGAAATTGTATATGTAGGCTTAGACTGATCCAAGTCATCTAGTAAATTTCATGACTGCTAAAAGATATGAACACAGATTTCCTCAGTATTTAAATAGGTCTTTGAATTCTCCTGGGAATGTATCTATAGAGGCCTTCATGATTTGTTCTTCCATGCCCCCCCCCCCCCATTACGCCACTCTTTTCTGCTCCCAAAAAACAGATTGGGATCTCCATCAAAATCTGAGACACCAAAACGGATAGCGGTTTACCTGGATTGCACAAGCCTATAAGATATGCATATTTCTTTGAAGAAAATCAAGTTTGTCAGTTTAGTATGGAACTGGAAAGGACTGAAAACATTGGTTGGAACACTAAAAATATAACAAAATTAAAGTATAAAAGTTTCATTCTGGATTACAAGTTCCAGAATATCCTGCTACCTATACTGACTGAGACATTCTAGGGAATGTAATCAAAAATAACTTTTCATGGTTCTGAGATTGTCACATGTTTACTAGATCCCCATCTGTGCAAAATAATTTCCATAATGATGTATTACCAGCCAAAAATTGTTTCTTTTTTATTTTGCATTAAATACTGCATTATGTGCCCTCTTTTATTCTGATAATTTTTAAAAGATGCAATTTCAGATATTTTACTCATCTGGTTAGAACAAATAGCATCATATATTCATTTGGGATTTCAACATTCCTGAATTCCAAAATAAAAATATTTTCAAAGAAAGTGGTTTTCCATGTTGTCGACAAACATCAGAAAGACATATGTTCACTCACACTGCAGATTTTAATTGAAGATTATACAAAAATACTCTGAGATCTAAGACAGAATTCCAGAACTCATTGAAAAGCTATGCAAAGCTAATAAAATGGGGTAGGTGAATTGTATTTCAAAATTAAGAATATTGCCAAGCTCACATTTATTTGATTATCTCTGCTATACCTCTAAAAATGTGAAATCTAGTCCCCTGAAGCTTGGCATGGGTAATAAGGGAACCCCAGGGATGCACATCTTGGGGCAAGGGAGAGATATTTTGTTTTTCAAAATCTTGATCAAAATGTTCTCATTTCTGAGTTTTGAAGCATAAATAAGAGAGGTGAAAACAACCTTGTCAAGTTTCAGTTATATAAATTATTGTGCTGTTCTGCACAGGCTTTCTGTAGTGCTCTTTTTCATAATTTTACACTTTTGCACTTTTGTGTTGCTTTTGAGGAGGAAAAAGTTAGTTACCAGTTCTGAAATCTAATATTGCCTTCAAATTATTTCCATTTAACCACAGTAGCTCAGAAAAGATGGTGTCTTGTGTGAATTCAATATCTCGATTTTGCTCCCCCCCACCCACCCAATGGTGTATCCAAGGATGAGTGGATCTCTCTAGGCCAGTCTCATCACAAAATTATCAATTCCTTCATTACTAATTTCCTTCCACCATGGATTTCATTCATTTATATACACATATACAGGCAGTCTCCAAGTTACAGACAAAATAGGTTCTGTAGATTTGTTTTTAAGATGAATTAGTATGAAAATCAAAACTCCAGGCAAAAATATGTATATATTAGCTTTAGATAGCATATGGAAGGGTTAACATCCCTGTGGTGTTTGTTTTACTGTCTGAGCCCCTGTTCAGAATATTTATACTCATTTTCTGTCCCTATAATTGGATTTTGAAAAAAACGGCTTATTGTGGAAACAAGGAATGGTGAGAAAGCTTCAGTGGAGGCAGTTTTCCCCCATGACAACCCCCATGATAGCTATTCCAGGAATGAATTTCCTGTCCAAGGGGTAGATTTCTCTTATTCCTGTTGTCTTACCCCTGTTCTTAAATATGAGTTGGACGTAAGTCAGATGTCTGTAATATGGGGACTGCCATGTAAATATTCACTTTATTTCTGAACACAATGTATCTTTGCCTTATTTTTTTCCATATGGTTTTTGAGACATCCCTTGCCATGGGCACTGGACTATTGTCACCAATTGGCTGAATATGCCCCAACCTTAGTCTTAGTGAAAGGTATTTTTTATTTTAAAAGGAGCTACATTTTAAAAAGAGCTGAGTTTAGGATGGCTGCACTAGTGAAGTAATGGTACAAGAAGCTGTCTAATCAATTTTCCTTTGCTAGAAAGAAATCAAATGGTAAAATCAATTTGAATAATTAAAACTTCCCAGGCTAAGCTCTTAATTACGCAACACTTTAGTTACGACCCTCTTCTGAAAACAAATTTACAACCTGGTTACTCAGTGCCTGAGAGTTAAAACCGGCTGTTCTATAAAATCTAGGGCTATCTGAACTATTTTTTCCTGCCTGTCAATTACTATTTTAAACATGTACCAATATTATATTGATAGCAAGCCACTATTCATTCTCCCCCTCGATTCCACACCATCCCCTACTCACCTCTCCTCATTAAAATCCATCTGCTTCATTTGAAGAAGAAAGATCTTGATGAGTTTTACTCATAAAGAACATTTTCTAAAGAATTCCAGCTCTTAAACAAACTGCCCATCCTTTGATTGCAGAAGTCACTTGCTACCTTGCTAAGACAGTTGTCACAAGGAACCAGATCATCAGATAGGCCTCTCCCACAGTTTTCACTTACATGCAGATAACCGTAATACACATCCCACTTGATATTATTGAATTGCAATTCCCAACATCAATGACACCTGGAGGACTCACAATTACTACCCTAGCCTTGATAAATCAATGGCTTGGCCACCATGCACAGTTCTACCTCAAGCATTGGAGTCTTCTAGTTATGTTTGATGTACACGTTCCATCAGCCCCAGATAGCACTCTCAATGGTGAAAGATTGTAGAAGTTGTACATAAAGGTTGACTTTTCATAATATGTAAAATGATCTGCATATCTATTAAAGTACTCCACTTCCAAATGTTGAAAGGGGGAAGAAGACTGTGGGTACAGAGGCTTCCTCCATGTACTGGTGGCAAAATTGGGGAGGCAGTTAAGGACCTCTGCTTCCTGGTCACATGAAGGCAAATGCAACTTTCCAATAACTGGACTAAAACTAGGAAATACAATTATGGAATCATGAGAGCTGTACTTTAGCAAGAACTTTAACCTTCTCTGCCAACAAGGGTGGATGCCTTACCAAACTCATCGTCACCATAATCATCACCATAGGCAGGAGCCTCCAGTGGTGCAATGGGTTAAACTCTTGTGCCGACAGGACTGAAGTCTGAGAGGTCAGAGGTTTGAATCCGGGGGGGGGGGGGGAGGGGGGAACGTGAATGAGCACCCTTTGTCCCTCTGTTGGTAACAGCTGGCCTCCAGTTAGACCGCTCAAGGGCCAAGGCTTCCCAGTTCTCGGTGTCTATGCCATTTTTAAAAGGTTAGATTTAAACACATATTTAAATCTTTCTTGCCGTCCACCAACATTTCATTTTCCAGTCTTGAGTTGAGCTTAACTGTTTTGGGAGATCACCATCAGGCATTCAGAAAATGGAGCCCATCCAGCGAAGTTGATGGTGGACAATCATTGTTTCAATACTGGCGATATTTGCTTCTTCCAGAATACTGTCTTCCTAAGAGATTTGCAGATTTTTTTGGAGGTCCATGCTTTGCAGGCATATAACAAAGAGGACAATAGCTTTATTAACAAGTATCTTGATATCCCTACAAATTTTTTGATCCTCAAACACTCTCTGCCTCATTTGAAAAAAAATGCTGTACCCACAGAACTCAGGCAGTGTTGTATTTTGATGTTGATGTTGACTATTGTGAAGAGGTGTCTGCCAATGTAGCAGAAATGGTCAACCTTTTCTAACGTTACACTATTAAGCTTAATTTCTGCCACTGAAGAGGGATTGGTTTTTGCCTGCTGCTAGAGCACTTTTTTTTGGTCAAAGTTCAGTAAGAGGCCAAGCTTATCATATTCTTTTGCAAATGTGGGCACCACAATTGAAGAGAGATATTGACAAGCTGGAATGTGTCCAAAGGAGGGCGACTAAAATGATCAAGGGTCTGGAGAACAAGCCCTATGAGGAGCGGCTTAGGGAACTGGGCATGTTTAGCCTGAAGAAGAGAAGGCTGAGAGGAGATATGATAGCCATGTATAAATATGTGAGAGGAAGCCACAGGGAGGAGGGAGCAAGCTTGTTTTCTGCTTCCTTGGAGACTAGGACGCGGAACAATGGCTTCAAACTACAAGAGAGGAGATTCCATCTGAACATTAGGAAGAACTTCCTGACTGTGAGAGCCGTTCAGCAGTGGAACTCTCTGCCCCGGAGTGTGGTGGAGGCTCCTTCTTTGGAAGCTTTTAAGCAGAGGCTGGATGGCCATTTGTCAGGGGTGATTTGAATGCAATATTCCTGCTTCTTGGCAGGGGGTTGGACTGGATGGCCCATGAGGTCTCTTCCAACTCTTTGATTCTATGATTCTATGATTCTATGTGTTTGAAGTGCTTTGTATGTCTTCCTCTGAATGACCCCAGACTACATTATCATCAGCATTTTGGAGTTCTATAACAGTCGTTGGTATGACCTTGGTTTTGGCTTTCAGCCTATTGAGGTTAAATAGTTTGCCGTCTGTCTGATAGGTGGTTTCCACTCCAGTGGCAAGCTTCCCATCAATAAGGTGCAGAATCATATCTATGGAGATGGAAAATAAAGTTGGGACAATAACACATCCCTGTTTGACACCTCAACAAACTACGACTTACATGATTCCATAGCATTGATCCATAGCAGTTAAAGTGGTGTCAAACCTGCATGAAATCTACAGTGTTGATACACTCCTGGAGTTGGCCTTTTATTATCTTCATTTTTCCAAGTGTTGCTTTATTCAACTATTGGATTTAGGGCATTGTCTCAAGTTCATTCTCCTTTTGTTTTATGAGTACCAAGGTATTTTTGTGCATTACATAAGAATGGAGACAGATCCAGGTAATAATTTTTTTTTAAATGGGGGACCAGCCACTATATCGCTACTATTCTGTAACCTGCCTTGAGCCAAGAGGAGAGGTGGGTAAGAAATAAAATTGTTGTTGTGTTGTTGTCGTTGTTGTTGTTGTTATTATTATTATTATTATTATTATTATTATTATTATTGTATTTATTGATGCCCTTAGAGCTAGATGTAACTAGAACCATCCATTAGACTATGTACAAAGTTAATTCAAAGGTTTTCTAACCTCATTCCAATTTCTGTCTTAAGACTGCAAAGAGATGTAGATTTTGGCTTCAATGCCAACTTTGGCTGCTCTCATTCAAAGGTTTGAAAAACTCAAAATCTTACATTTTATCTTGTAACATTTGGCCTAATAAAGATATTAGTCTTTTATGAGAGTATTGCTTGCTACAAAGCTCTATAGAAAAGAAAGGCTGAAATTAAAATTTGCAGATGATAAAGCAATTTATTTTAAAATTGGTGTATTTTTATTTCTGTAATTTAGAGTTATTCTCACTCTAACAGATCCTTCAATGCATATTCTGTTTGGCCTGTGTTTTCTGTTTTCCCTTCATTTCTTCCTTTTTGTGCTTGCAACAATAATTTTTACAGCATATGTTAGAAAGAAAAACCCCTTAATTTTTCAATAACTGTATTTTAAAAATAGATATTTATCTTTGATTTTGTTTACGCAAGAAGCTTGGCACTTATTTTGGGAACTACAAGAAAAGCTATAATTTTGAATCATATTCCTTCCCATATGGTATTAATATATTTTTGTCTTGCATTTATGCAATGCAGCAACAGATGTCGAGCATTTCTGTTTTTTAATAGGCCTCTGATCTGATAAGAGTCCATTTCAGGAACCAGCAGCAATATGGTTCTTAAACTGCAGCACATTTACAAGATTGTCTCTTCTGAGGTTTATTTTGCTAATTTTGTTCCTTTTCCAAATAGAATTAATCTTGTTCTATAGTGAAAACAAGAGAAGGAATCTTACAGAGTTTAGGCATTCTCTAGCTTTAAAAGATTGCATTAAACTAGATTTTGGAATTCAGTTGTGACCTATATCCACTAGTCTAATTGCAGCAGCTTCATAACCATTCACAGATGTACTATTGAATGTCCTCAGGGTTATTTTTCAGCAATCTATTATTAGGGCACCAAATTTTGTAAGAAGCAATTGCTTAAAAGCCATTGGTGATGGAATACTTTTGTTTAAAGAGCCTGGGACAAGCAAGTTGTAAGTTATGTCACTGTACTGGGTTACTCCTTTTGGGGTACCTCTATACTGTAGAATTAATGCAGTTTTACACCACTTTAACTACCATGGCTCATTGGTATGGAATCATTTGAGTTGTAGTTTTACAGGGTTTTTGCTTTCTGTACCAATAGTGTGGGAGCCTCACCAAACATTACATGGTCATTGCAGACTCATAATGTATTTACTGTATATGGCAGTGTAGATGGGGGCTATGAATACCATTCCAACACATTGAGCCATAGCAGTTAAACTGGTATCAAACTGCATTAATTCTACTGTAACATCCCAAGAAGTGAGAGATTCTGCGTATGGGGAGAACAAACTGTGGAAGATATTGAACATTTCTTAATTGACTGTCCAGCATATACTGAACTGCGAGACAGATATTTACATCCAATATTATCCAACTGCAGGTCCCCCAACAGAAATGATATTCTGACATCCCTCTTGCAAGGGCAGGAAAGATCCAACATAACCAGAGTAAGCCTTTTTGTTCTGAAAGCTATTAAGAAAAGAGCAGATTTCCTAAAAGAAGAACCAGGAAAATAAGATTCTGACTATAAATAGAAGGTCAGCTGCTGTCCTCACCTTTTTGCCTTGTTTTTTTTACTCGTGTTTTATTTTGAAATAGTCATATGACTGTTAAATAAATAAATAAATAATAATGTCATTCTGTGAGCAATAATTTAGGAATTTCCTTAAGTAATTTAGTCCTGCCCTGGAGCATTAACAGCAGTATTAGCTTAGAGCAATGAGGGGATTTTCCTTAATCCACGTTTATCACAGTGGGTTAAACTGCCAGCTACAAAAAAATCTTACTGACTGGAAGGTTGGCAGTTCAGGTTGTGGGCTGGGGTGAGCTCCCACTGTCAACCCTAGGTTTTGCTTACCTAACAGCTCGAAAACAGCAACGTGAATTGATAAAAAGTTACCGCTTTGGCAGGGAGGTAAAAAGGCGCCCCTGAAGACATGCTGGCAATTTGATCAGGAAAACATCCACAGACAGCAGTTCTGGGTTTTACAATACACATCAGCATGTTGAGTGTTAGCAATGACCTTTGCATTCTACAAGGCCGATTTTGCCATGTGATGTGGTTTAGATTGCAGACTTAATCCTGCACATTCAGGGGCTTGTGCTGGACTTTCCTCTGATGTAACTGAAGTCAATTTAAACTCCTTAAAGCATGCTGTAATGCGCTTTGGTGGCATGCCTTATCCACCTGTATATGGTCAGTGTAGATGAGCTCTAAATATGGAGGTAGGCAAAAAGGTTGGAAGCTCAGCCTAAGTACTTTTTTTTCTTCCTGTACATTTGACATGTGTAAGAGCCTGTCAGGATCCAGTTTCCAGGCCCTCGGTTTTGGCGCTGAAAACTGGGGTCCTGACATAGGACATTGATAAGGACTCTGCACTTACCTCTGACCACTTACAACCTTGTCTCATTGCAATCCCATAAAAGGCAAGTCCTGCTGTTCACACCTGACCTCCTGGAGTGGATTTTCCAGGCCCATTGGCTACAGGGGAACAAAAATCTTCCACTTCTATATGTTAGGTCCCATTGAACCCAAGTTGGCATAAATAGCATGTCTACCTCATTGGGATGAGGAAGCAGTTTTCAGATATCGTTGAAGGGCCACTTACTTGCTTTGTTATTTTTTTATGGTCAGGGATGGAGAGGAACTTTCTACCTCATATGGCAAAATCACCTTGCTGACCCTCCACAACCCATCCAATTTGATGGATGGATTGTGGAGGGTGTCATTTGCAGCATTCCCTCAGACAGTGCCTGGGGCTGGAGTGATTGACCCTTTTCAACAGCAATGGGATTCAGGTGACTTGTACATTCTTCAACAGGATTAAGCAAAGCATCTTTTTTTCAAAGAGGTGAAATCCTCAATGTCAGTGTGAATGAGAAGAAATGTTGAAGGCATCCTATATGCCTGCTGCATCACATTTTTAATAGACAATATATCAAAAGAAGTAATGAGAAGAAAACAAAATGGATCTCATCAATGTTCCTTCCTCCTCCTTCACGAATATAAAGCATTAAACACTTGGGAAGACTGTATAATGACAAAACCAGACAGTTACAGATTGTGATGTTAGGAAAAGCCTGGACTTCTTCCTGCCGCCCCCCACCCCACGAAAAGGATTAACAAAACATTAAACAATAATACTAGGCAGATAATTATATCAGCCTGCTTTACCTTCCTGCAAATGGCAATCAAATGGAATCTACACTTGCTACGTTTATATGTTGATGCGCAAAATCCTATTTGCCTTCATTAACAAACGCTTAGGGCTAATTTCTCAGCTGAGATCATACTTTTATCCATTCTTCATGCTGTGCTTTCATCAGTGTTACACTTCGATTTGAAAACACTCATAGATGGCAGGGCCGTGGTGTGGCTGCTTTGATTCTGTTTGATTGAGTGCCTTAATTAGGTCATCCCCCCAAAAGTGTGTTTTAATAACCTATGTCATTACCAAGCAAGGAGGTGAGGTTTGAATTCTGCTGTAAGGATGATTCTCCTGCCTCAGACATCTGTTCAGAAACTTAACATGGCAATATACTCGCTGAATTGCATGAGCAAATTTGATTAGTTGGAACTTCTGGGAATATTTTACAGCTGATTAACCCAGGGACCTTATCGTTAAATATTGGCATTGTATGGATTGACCAAAATCCAAGTGAATGTCAGATATTAAAGGCTATAATTGCAAGTTAACTAGAAGATGAAGGAGGCTTAATCTAATGATGACTAGGGTGAAATATTGCTAGAATTACCACATTAACGTGACTAAGCCAGCTAATTAATATGGTTATCTTATACAAAGCCAATTTGGCTGAATTTCATCAGAGATTAATTTGGGTTTATTCAAGACTTCTCTTGAAACTATTTTTTTTTTCTTTTTGCTGAGTCTGATGATAATATTGTCGGTTGGATTTTTTTCTGCCTAGTGTTAGGAAACATGTTAGAAGGGTACCTCAACCTTACAAGAGTGTGATTTTTTTTGTAAAGGAAATATAAATAACAAAGCATGTGGCCAATTTATTGATACCTTTTCAACTCTGCCAATAGGACCCTAAAGTGCCATACAGTTATAAAGTGGCATCACAGTGTAATAGAGTACATATGGAGATCCTAAAATGAAAGGTTGCTTTGGAGAACAATTAATAATGACACTTTGAAAAATAATTAAGTGGTGAAAAGAAATGTGGCAATTCTCAGTGGGGAACTTTTCATTTCACATAAGATTGACTAATGTGACTAGAGAGTAGCAGACTCAGCTTTTATGTTAGGAAGCAATCCCTCTACACTTGGCTATTTCCGAATGGGATTGTGAAATGATTTATTGCAATCCTGCTAGATGTGGAATATTTGCTTTCCAGCTTCATTTGAATAGATGCAAAATCAAAATGAAAACATAACAAGAGTGTTGCTTCTCATGTGCAAATATCTTTGTGAGGATTATCTAGGAATAATAAAGCAATAAACTAGCTTCCTTGTGTCAGAGATAAAATTTGAATAATGATGGAATCATTGTGATCATCATCATTTAGAAAACTGAATCTTTACTATCTTACATTTCAAATTCAGCTGTCATTTCACCCTTTATCACTAGTTTGCTAACTAATCCTTTTCCTTTCTTTTTTGTCTTTCTGGGGTTGAATAGAATTTTGTGAAAAGTGGAGGATGGTCACTGCTTTTGTGATATTAAAATGTTGTTTATAAAATATTTAGAAATCTGCCAACCAATGTCTATAGGTTAACTTTTGAGAACCCTAAAGTTCTCTTGTGGATTGGTTGGGGGCAGAAAGAGATATGTTTCAACATGTATGTGTTAGTATTCATTTTAAAATTAGAATTTACTCTATCTTTTCTTCCGATCACCCAGTAGATAGAGTATGCAAAGGAATCTTGTAGCATCTTTGAGACTGATAGAAAGAATATGATAGCATTGTTATAGTCTGTAGTTGCCTTGAAAGTTCATTAAGACCAGCTGTGCTGGTACAGCTGTACCAGAAGCTCCCACTTTATTTGCCTTGTATTAGGTGTTTGCTTGCAGCCCAAGGCTTGGGATTTTGCAGAAGGGTGGCTTCCTGTTAAAGTTTGCAGTTGTAGGGCAGGCCACCTGTCCATCATCATTAGGTTCCTTAGTCCCCCCCCCCTTTTGGGTTTTCAGAAGAGAAGGGAGCCATTTTAGTCAGTCACACACAAGGAAGCTAGTCTATAGGATGCAGACAGCTCGTCCCGTAGGAAAAGCTTCATTCCTCAAAATCATCTGGGAATCATCCGGGGATCATCCAGGGAAATAGAAACAGAAGGAAAATATCCCAAATGCTCTGGTTGTGAGCTCACAGCCTCTCAGCCTCACAGCACCAGAGGGGGAAACAGCCCTGAAGTTCCCACAGGACAGCATTACAGAACCACTGAATTCCAGCTGAAGTATCTTCAAGCCTTGGCTGGTAGGTTTACTCGATGTCCAGACGCATTTGGGATCAGTAGTAAAACCCAAACCAGTGAGGCCCAGATAATAGACAGCCTGGGAGAGATTATAAAGGGTTCTTCCTCATGCTGAGAAAGTACAGTTAATCCAAGTCAGTGCCAGTCTCTTAAAGACTAGAATAAGAAAGCCTTGAAGTGTTGTTTGAAGATTTGTTATTTGTTCCTTAATAAAGACTTTGTTGTACCATTAAAGACTGTAAAGATCATCACTTTAGGAAATCCCTAAGAATCTCTCTTTGAGGCACCCCGGCTTCCCACTGGGTTTAAAGTATACATCCTATAGAATAAAGACAATTTGTTCAGACCCAGTGCGTGACAGAACACCAGCTAGTGCTACCAACTTCTTTCTCTCATTTAGCCTCAAAGCTGCAGCAAGATCTCTTTTCATACTGATCCAAACTAAGATGGGTATGTCTTTGGATTCTACCAAAAGTTACAAGTTTAGATTCTTTAACTTATATTTACTGCCTTACTTTCATGGATACTGCTGCTTTGAGTAGATTGACAGGAAATAGGCTTTTTAAAAATACAGTCAACTTATGTGCTCAAATGCTGTATATGTAGTTTGAACCCTGGACCAGGACTCCAGGAGAGCAGGGTTTGAATTGTTGATTAGTACAAAGTTATGCCCGCAATACCATGAGTTAGTGAATGCAAAACAGGGCTAAAGGTGTTCCTAATCTACACTGCAAATGATCTCGTCTGAGAGAAGAGGCTTGGCTAAAAACATATGGCAAACATATGTTGGGCTATGGACAGTAATTATAAAACATGCTGAAGCATCTTTTCCTTTGAACACCAGGTCTCAATGTTATATTACAAATTGCTTTTTATAGTGTCTTGAATATCAAAAGTACTGTATATTATAATGTGTATGTACAGTATCTATATGTGTGTGAGAGAGGAAAATAGAGACTGTAAAAAGCTATGGCTTAGTAATAATGCATGAGTTAGTTTCTGGGAAGATTTGTCTAACAATATGGGCTAGCATGTTTCAAAAGGAAGTGAAGTTCCATAATAGGGCAGGCTGTCTTTGCTGAGCACTTCATTGTCCCCTGCTGGACTTGAGGAAAATCAAGGCAAAGTGGGGATGCAAGTGCGGGAAGTTGTATGCAAATGGAATTTGTACCATTGCAGAGCAACTTTATAGGTTATCTAGCAAATCTATACAGTAGACTTAACTTTTTCTGATTTTGGTTTGTGTGAACTACAGTAGAGTCTCGCTTATCCAACCTTCGTTAATTCAACATTTTGTATTGACCAATGCAGTCTGCCTCCCACCCAGATCCACAGCTGTTTCAATACATTGCCATGTTTTAGTGCTAAATTCGTAAATACAGTAATCACTACATAATGTTACTGTGTATTGAACTGGTTTTTCTGTTGATTTGATGTAAAACATGATGTTTTGGAGCTTAATTTGTAAAATCATCATGTAATTTGATGTTTAATAAGCTTTTCCTTAATCCCTCCTCATTATCCAACATTTTTGCTTATCCAACATTCTGCTGGCCTGTTTATGTTGCATAAGCGAGACTTTACTGTAACATGAAATGGCCTTAATTCTCATTTCAAATGAATGATTTGGGGATGGGGATCATTGAAATTATATGAACACTGGACATGATCCAGAAAAACCCTGAGCCTATACACTTCCAGAAAATACATGCACACACGATGCTTTCTTGGGATTTCACAGCATTGGCCCAAAGCCAATATACATGGAAGACAGTGAGCCCAGATGACTGCTGGACACCCAAGATACCTGTAAATTCTATATGTATACATATATTTTAATTGCGACTCCCATGCACAACAATTTCTCTGTTTCATGCTGAAAGACTGGCCTGTTGTAATGTAGCCTCTTAATCCCCAAGCATCACTTGTTACTAATAAACCATTTTTTCCATACTAAGTTCTTTATGAACGTTTTAATCTCATGCTGACAAAGCACCTGCACCATTCCACACTCCTTCTACAGTATAATGTTCCATTGAGTTCAGTTACAATTTTCAACATATCATTCACTACATCAAAAATAAAAAATCCTGTACTACTTGTTTTCATCTTTCACATACTGAGATTTTCAAAGCATGAAATGTTTGAGAATTTTTTTAATTTCAAGTATATCCTTCCATAATGGTCTATTTGGACTCTTTATCTGGCCCAGTTTGGCCTGGAATGCTTTGGAGACCACCCATTTGGAATTAAGTTAAAATCAGAATCTACTTTTAAGACATACAATGCTTTGTACCAATTTATTAAAATGGGGCAGTCAAAAATGGTTATAATTGCAGGATATTTGTAAATATAACTGTCCTTTTCAAGCTGAGAATGAGTACTTATTATCAAAGGTAATAAATACAATGCTGCACTGCCACTTTTACAGGAACTCTGATATTAAACAATAAGCATATTACAAGCAAAAACATGAAGAATTGACGTCTGGAACTGTGATATGATATCACTGAGACTGGTTTGCTCTTGAAAAATGCCTTTAGTTTGACATCAAGGTTAATCCAATCAAATTATGATAGTTGTAATTTCACAAGGTATTTTGCCTCCTCTTCTAGAGAGTGCTGGTGCCTCACAAAACTACAACGCCCATGTATTCATAGCATCGAGTGATGGCAGTTAAGGTGGTGCCAAACCACATTAGTGTGGATGCACCCAAAGAGAAGGTTTCAATCTTCTAATTTCACCTGGAGGTAGGTATTATTGAACTTGACGTAATTGATTGTACCCATTGAGATAATAAATTTAGGATTGCATTGGTATACTGCACCCCTATAAAGGTGTACCTGTGGAAAACAGCATATTGAATATAGTAGGACTTATTTTAGAATTAAAGTTTATAGAATTGCATTGTTATTACACAGAAGTCAAACAATTTAGTTGTTGTTATTTGTGTTCATGCCAATTTCAATTTATGATGACTGTATGAATGAGAGTTTTGGGTTTTCCCTAAGTCCTCAAGTAGCACTGGAGAAAATCCAATTCTTGAAGTAGAAGTCTGGCTCTCCTCTGCATTAGGGCCTGCACAGATAAGTGAAGCCAGTTCTAAGTGGAATTGGCTGCAGCTGTCTCAATAACCATCTCATGAATATGATGCCAAAATTTGTAGTTTTCTAAGTCCCCAAGGATGCCTGGTAAGCTCTCTAATCAAGGATGGTGAATCAGGAATCAGGAACTGAAGATCTCACCAGGATGAAGGCAAATGACAGAGACTTTATTCCAATGGCACAAAAGGGACACTTGTACAGCATAGATTCTTGAAGGGTACAAGTGTAAAAATGTATTAACAAATAGACACCTTTATAGACATAAATTTCCATTCACTGGCATTGTCCCATTTCAGAAATTACCTCCCTCTTCCATTATTGGCTGGCTCTGAGAAGCTGACCAGTGTTGTCCTTGGCCTCTAATTGGCTGGGAGGTGAGTCCAAGCTGATGCTTGCTCTGATTGGCTGAAGCACTAGTGACATAGCTAGGGATCTCCTCCCAGCTGGGCAGGAGAGCCCCAAGGCTTGCAATGAGCCAGCAGTAGTGGTCTGAGGGAGGGAGTTCTCAGGGCTATGACAGCCCCTTGGGTGTGTGACACTGAAATGTGGCAAGCAAATAAATGTCCAAAAGCTGATCTGACAGAATTAGGCAGATACGGGGTCCTGTTGAAGAATACAATGGGGTTATTTGTCCCATACATTTCCTTATTACAGAGAACAAAAAAAAAGTCACAAAGATGTGTATTTGTTAATGAAACTGTGATCACATTTTTGGTCTGGACTTTTGTCTCGTGGATGACTGAGATGTCCAATGGGAAACTGCTCAGCAGTGAGCAGATGGACTTCTGCTGGGATGCAGGAGAGTCCTTTGTTTATGGATTATGTCCCATCTCTGGCTTCCACCCAGGTTGTGGATAGGATGTCTGGAATGACTCAAGAGAAGGGGTTACTAGAGTTCATGGGTTCACATACATTTGTCTTCATTTTATAATAATATAAACAATAAAATAGATGAAAATAAGGAATAAACTTTGTGTGGTGCAAAGGAAGAGATGCATAGTAGCAAGTGAAGGAGGGAAACCAGGTAGAAGGAGCTTGGGGAATGGAAGTGTTCGGGTTACTTTGTGGCCATCCGGCTGGCTTCCTGGCTGGGAGGTGGAAAGGATCAGCTGGCTGATCTCTGCCGAAGCTGCGAAGAGCTAACTGGTTGGGCCGGGGTTCATGTCTCTCTGTGCATGGCCATGTTGGGTGTGTTGCTTGCAGCTGGTCCTAGGAAGGCCGCGGGGAGACCCTGGGGATGGAGGACATTTCCAGTTCATCAGGTAAAGAAATCAAAATAGTTACATGTTAGATCCATTGAAATACATAGGATTTGCTAATCACCATTTACATCTATCTAACTGAAAGCTGCAATAAGAATTAGGCATACATAAAATGTTGTAAATGCGTCAGAACATATAACTATTCAAGCAGAAATAACTGCATATATTTGGGTCACTTCTTGCTTGTTTCATTTTCTCCCAAGCCTCACATTATCATTTTTTGACAATTTTGGATGAGATCCAAAGAAATGTGTTATTTTGTGAATTCTCTTACCCATGAATTAATAGAAGATTGTTTGCACTGCTGCTCTAGAATGTAACAGAGGTTGAATTACAATATAAGAAAGAATGAAGAAGGAAGATACAGTCTGCATACATGCTAGCGGGCTCTTAAAAGATTTTGAGAAAGCAGCTACATACAGCTTTTCACAAGGACTTGTGCAAATGGAAGAAATTATATTTACCTGCAAAACTTTCAACTTAAAAAAATGCATAATTTTTCCTGAAACACATTACCACTAATTTGTAAACAAATGTTCAATGAGTACAGGAAAAATAACTTCAATGAAATGAAATTTAGTTATTGTGGGTGACACTTTTTGATATTGACCTATTCATAGCATAGATGTGTCCAAGTCTAGATGAAAACTATATATCCAGTACTGAGATAGTTCTTATAGAGAAGAGTCTTGCTTATCCAACATAAACAGGCTGGCAGAACGTTGGATAAGTTTTTTTGGTCATGTCAGGGCAACCAGTCAATTGTATTACATTTCTAACAGAACAAAACAAACAAACAAACAAACAAACAGACAGACAAAACACAAAATTGGCATATTTGGTAGTTGATTAAATGTCCTTTGACCAGTATCTGGCCACTTGGAGTGCTTCTGGTGTTGCTGCAAGAAGGTCCTCCATTGTGGATGTGGCAGGGCTCAGCGTGCATTGCAGCAGGTGGTCAGTGGTTTGCTCTTCTCCACACTCGCATGTCGTGGATGCCCCATTTCTTGAGGTTGGCTCAGCATCTCGTGGTGCCAGAGCGCAGTCTGTTCAGCGCCTTCCAAGTCACCCAGTCTTCTGTGTGCCCAGGGGGAGTCTCTCATTTGGTATCAGCCATGGATTGAGGTTCTGGGTTTGAGCCTGCCACTTTTGGACTCTCGCTTGCTGAGGTGTTCCAGCGAGTGTCTCTGTAAGCTGGAGATATCTCTGCCTTGGTCCTTTCACTATTGGCTGCTACTTCCCGGCGGATGTCAGGTGGTTCAATACCGACTAAGTAGTGTAATTTTTCCAGTGGTGTAGGGCGCAGATACCCCGTGATAATGCGGCATGTCTCATTAAGAGCCACATCTACTGTAGGATAAGTGAAAATGTTGGATAATAAGGAGAGATTAAGGAAAAGCCTATTAAACGTCAAATTACATTATGATTTTACAAATTAAGGTCTAAAACAACATGTTTCACAACAAACCAAAAGAAAAAGCAGTTTAATACACAGTAACATTATATAGTAATTACTGTATTTATGAATTTAGCACCAAAACATGGCAATGTAAAGAAACAGCTGTGAAGGCAGACTGTGTCGGATAATACAAAATGTTGGATGAGCGAAGGTTGGATAAGCAAGACTCTGCTATATTACCTTTTGCTTCTTTTCTTAGTCCATAGCATCACTTCTAATTTAAAAGAAACTGTTTTTGGAAGAGGGATAAAAATATTTGAGAGAAACTATTCTAAATATTTCTGCTTCCCATCTTGTGATTTTAAGTTCATTGTGATTTTTTGTTTTGTTCTCCTTATACCATTTGTTTGTTTTTTTTAAAAAAATACTAAATAATTGACTCAATCTTTATTTACAGTAAGTGACTGTATCGGTGAATTGCACCAGACAATGCTAATTAACAGGATAAGAAGATCACAAAAAAGGACACTGACAGCAGAATGACTATTACTAATTTATTTGTCTTTTTTCAATTCACTTAGAAATATCTTTGGGAGTACAGCACGTCAGCCTTGTCAGACATTACACTGTAGCTGTCAGCATTTTGACTGATGTAGAAGCACTACCTGCTCTTGTTTGCCCTTCCTTTCACTTGAGTGCACACAGGTAAGACAGCTTGTTGGTAATTTTTATTTAATGCTTTCAGTATCTGTGGCTGCTTCTTTTTATTGAGAGTTCTGACAATAAGAAATTCCATTCCCTAAGATTTCCAAGATTTCGACTGCAAGCACTTCACCACTTAAAGAAGGTTTTCCTCTGGGATTAGAACACTCTTTACATTCTTCTCTGGTGCCTTGTGATCTCAGAGACAGCAGTTTAGGTTGTTTGATTTAGAGGGGAAAGAAAAGCACAGTACCAGAAAACCAGTGACGAAGAGAGAAAAGTAGGAAAGATTAAAGGGGGAAATAATTTGGTAATGCCTAAGGTTCACAATTATTTTGAAGGAGTTTCACTTCCACAATCCCACTTTTCCAAGCTTTGGAATGGTCTCATCTGTTTAAAAATATCTTGCTCTAAAAATATCTTGTTTTCCACATCGTCATCAGTTGACTAAGAAGCCTACACTTGAGATGTCCAGCAAGCTCCTGTCCTCACCCTGCTAAAACATCTGACTTCTTGTTAGGACTTTGAATTGGTTTCTCCAAATATTTAACTGAAACCTTCCCTTCTGAAGCTCCTTTTATGTCATTCTGTCCCTCCACACTTTTACCCAACAATTACTCACTGTTGTGTGGGGCAAGGGAGGTGAGCAATTGCCACATTGCACCATGATGTGTCTGATTTCCAGTCAGGCATTTGCAGATTTCTCTTCATTTTCTCATCTCCTTTCCTCTTCTCTCCTTTAATCTGGATGCTGTGATGTTGTTTGAAATGTTGAACACTTTCTTCTGCCTGCTGGAAATATCTAATATCTCTTATTAATTTTTTTCCTGCAGGCTAAACATTAGGGATTGGAAGAATATTCAAAAACTGGTTTAAAATGGTTTATTAATTGTAAGGACTGGTTATTTAAGTTGCTTGAAGACTTACTGCTAAATATTTTGATGGTTTGAATATTTTTGCTGTAAAGGGTTTTTTAAAATTATTTTTGTATTTAACTGTCTTGGTAACCAACATGAACATTATTTTTCTTATAGTAGAAAGATGGGTTGCAAATATGATCACTAGTTTGAAGACGGGAGAGGACTCCTTTACTGATTAAGTAGAAGAGGGAGTTTGAGTAGATTTGACTGGTCATATAGCAGGATAACAAGCCACATCTGCTGAAATGTCTTCTTCTACACAACCATTCAAAGGACAAGACTGTTTCCAGTTTTCACTCTGGCAAAAGTAGGCAGAATTATAAGAATAAAAAGGAAAGAAACATCTTCATCACATCCAGGAAAAGACTTCAAAAAGTTTGTGAACAATTAACATTTGGGGAGGAGTTTAGTTTTATTCAGAAGTGGAAGGCCCCGTTTTGAATTATTCTGTTGAAATGTGTTAGGAGTTATTTGGTTGGTGCCATCAACACATGTCACTGGGATTTTCACAGTGTGCCATGTTGATATTCTGTAAAATAGATGTGATTGTCTCCGCTGATTTATCAACACATGTTTTTAATGCTCTCCCATATACACAAGTGCCTTCCACGTAGGAAAATTATACCATCTAAAGTGGCCCCCCAATACTGACAATATACAGCCTTTGACATTGGTTATGATTCTTGAGCAGAACACTTATTTTGACTACATGGATTATAATAATATCCAAATACCTGGAAAGCATAAGGAATGATGAAGTTAGCAATGACAGGTGTAATGAAGTAACCACCATATGTCCTGCCTTTTCTCCTGGAACCGCCTTACTTTTTCATATCATGTTCCAGTAGCCAAAAAACATTATTTTCATTTTTGAAATACTGAATCTTTTTAAAAGCAAGTAATAAAATACATATTTATAATATTAATATAATTATGATAGCTATTTAAATATTGCTCAAGACATAATATCATAGAAAATGGTATACATCCTGTGTTCTTCACACAAGCATATGCTACTCATTATTTAGATGATGGCAAATATGAACAAATAGGAAAGAAGCTATTGAAGTTTACTTCTGCTCCAGATAAAGAGGCTGGCCGTTCCAGAATTAATTCTTGTCATGACTACATTTCTATGTCATTTGTGTCAGCCTTGCTACACAAAAATAATGATTCCCCACCCACATGCACTTGACATTTTAATTCACATTTAACCTCATATATATGCTGAAGTAACTGTTATAATGATAACATCTAAGATGGAGAAAATCTGATCAAATAAAAAAAATGGGCCCCCCTCCAGGAAGAATAAAAGACCAACAACAATCTTATGACATTTTCTCCAAGGATTGTAACATACCAAAGTATACCCATAGTTCCAAAAATATGGGTATACTTTGATATAATATAACAATATAATATCTCTATCCCAGCCCTTTGTTTTAATCTCTTTTATTCATCCATTCTTTCACATGTTTCCACACATGAAATGCCAAACCTTACTAAAATAGGGAAAATTGTTATTTTTAAAAATCTGGGTCCAGCCTATTTGACTCCTTCAGAGCTATCAGAGTAATTAAAGTCAACAAAAACAATTCCATTAAAGAAATAAGACAGTGACTTGTGACTTCCTTGGGTATAAATAAGGGTAAATGTATGCAAAGATACTATTTATGCAACAGACGGTGAAGTAGAGGGATTACAATGCACTGGACAGTTTGGATTCTAGTTGTTAACTGCCAACAACTAGACTTTGACTTATGTGTCCCTATGAAATAAGGATCTGCAAGTCTCCCTATCAATAATATTCCTGCTCAGGCTCAGGACTTGCATACTCTTGGTCATGTATTCATTGATTGTTTCCATCTATAATGTTATCTCCCTCTTTTTCTCCTATCTCCCTCTTTTTTTTTCTCCAGGCAATATTATCTTTTCTAGTGAGTCATATCTTTTCATGATACTTCCAAAGCAATACAGTCTCAATTAATTACCTTGACTTCTAGGAAGAATTCAGGCTTGATTTGCACGATGACCCATTTTTTATCTTTTAGGCACCCATAGAGCACTTGTCCAGTGCCACATTTCAAATGAGCTGATTATCTTCCTGAGCTTTCTTCACTGCTCACCTACCAAAAGTATACATAGAAATTGGAAATATGATGTGCTATCCTCACTTTCATGTTCAACTGTATATTTTTACATTTCAGGATCTTATTTAGTTCCTTCAAAGTTGTCCTTCATCTAGTTTTCTGATTTCTTGACTACAGTCTCCATTCTGATTAATGACTTAGCCACAATATGAAAAATCTTTAATTATCAATGTCTTCATTATCTACATTAAAGGTATGTATCTTTATTTTTCTTTGTTTTTAATGTTCAGTGTAAACTTGCCTTTGCAGTTTCTTCAGTAATATAAATCTTGACTATTTTCTGCTAGTAGTATGGTGTCATCTGCCTATGTTAAATTGATTTTTCTCCAATTTTTATGCATCCTATCTCTAATCCTGTTTTACATATGCTATATTCAGTATACAAGTTGAACAGACAGGACAGTAATATACATGGACATGCTAGATCCAGGTTCACTCCAGGGAATGTTTATCCTCTCTTTGAAAGGACTAACAAGTGGGCAAAATTATTAACAACCTGCTTCAAAGAGTCCTCCCTTTCCTCTGTTTAAAAACAGTTCCAGAGTCCCTATTTTGAACATTGAAGGAGATACTTTCAAATGGTGACTTAATTATGATTCAGCCATGAAGCAATGGTTCATACAGGTGTGCCACGAAGTCTAAATTCAATCAATAAAGACACTAAAGCAAAGACAGATGAAAATCTGGAGTTCAAACCATGGCAGCGTCCCTTGTTGTGAACTACTCAGTACTGCAGTTCAAGAAGGTAATTCTCTCAAGTCCAGAAATGACTGCATTGACCAGATAACTATTATGTTGTTAAACACTGACCTAATAACAAGCATTTTCCAGACAGGCTGGCCATCAGCCAGGTTTTGGCTATGGTTTTGTTTCTATTCTAGTGTTTACAACATTGATCCATATCCCAAAATGCAGTATATGTATTAGGCTTGTCCCAGGGGCATTATAATTCCATGTCTTTTTATTAGGATAACTTTTTGGATTACACTTTTCAGCATGGAATCAGCCCACCCAGCTGAAATTACAGTAGGCACACTTCTCATGAGACCAACTTCCATTATGTTTAGAGCTAGAATGACAAGCTCCTGCTGAGAGGAGCTTAAGCATGCCTCTAATTTATACATTGGACAATGGACTGAGACCAATTTTATTGTCCAATTTTATTACCTGAGCACAAACTTTCACACTGGAATAAGAGGATGGCAGTCACATATTTTTAAAATGAAGGGTCTGGTTTCCTTCCTTTATTCATTTGATGCCTTTGATTCATGGAAAAGATATAAATTTACAGTTACATTTTTGCAGTTGAGCCAATTCAGTAAGAGGTCTTCCAAAAATGTCCTCAAATTTATATACATTTAACAGCTTATAATTCTGAAATTATTTTTACATTTTTTTAAAAATAATGTATACACTTGAATTTAGATTAAAACTTCCAATAGTAGAGAAGCATCACAAAATGACAAGAGAAACTTAAAGGAACGTTTGCAGCTCTGTGCTTCAGCAATGCAAGAGGTGCATTGTTGCACAAGATATACAGTATTACATATCATTATAATTTAAGACAGAATTTGTAACTCTGATTAAACCATTATTATAACATTTATCATTCAATATAAATTTATTTACTTGATTTAATAATTGCCATAGATGCTGTTAGATGTTGAGGGGTGCATATATATTTGGAGCATATATATTGATTGGAACAATGTTGTGCTCTCATAATTAATCGAAATATTATTTAGTCATATTAATGATACAGAAGAACTACATTTCTGATAGAAAACATGTTTCTTTTTGAGGCATATGGGATTTTGATAACTGCAACAGTTGTATTTAAACAGATGACAATGATGATGATGATGATTATGTTTATTTACACCCAGCTTTATCTCTCTCAAAGAAGACTCCAAGTGGCTTATATTAAAAGTATGACCACATAATTTCAAATATATAAATATGCAAACATTAAAACACAATTAAACATAACAGTATTAAATTTTAAAGTTAAAATCTATTAAAACATATTCAAAGCTAAAAACCACAGCACCCCGACTTGAGCTTAAAAACCTGAATAAGAAGGATTAGCATGATAGCCTGTTCCAATATTGAAATCAGCTTTTCATCACTTCATATATGGATGAAGTGGACTGTGCCCACAAAAGCCTATGTTAGAAATATCTTCTTCCTGGTAAGTCTCAAATGTGCTACTGGATTCCTCTATGACCACATGTACACTAACTATTTAATGAAGTTTCAAACTAGTATTGAAGAAAGTGGTTTCATTGATTCCGTAGTATATTCTGGAACTTGGTTTTATTTCATATGCTTTTGTGGGTTGTTGCTGTCTTTCCACCACGGTTTGAAACTAGTTTCAAATGGAATTGAATGATCACTATAGGTAGAGCCTATGTCTTTTTCTACAATGATAGCACCACCAGCTTCAATTTAAGCTATACTGTAGGAACTGGAATACCATTTATTTGCAGTGAACCTTTGGTATTTACTGGGATTTGGTTCCAGGACACCCCATGGATACCAAAATCAGTGGATGTTCAGGTCTCATTATATACAATGGGGTGGTAAAATGATTTCTCATATAAAATGACAAAATCTAGGTTTGCTTTTTGAATTTTTAAGAAGTATTTTCAAACTATAGATGGATGAATCTGACAGACAGCATTAGATATAACCCATTGAAGTCAACTAAAGAGATTTTGCATGATGTGAATTGATCTGATGAAATGGATGCTGGAGTTACAGCTAGAAGGGTAACTCTAGCTGTAGATCACCTGATCACCTGATTTGAAGATCACCTGGGAAGGAATCCCACTGGAGCATTGCAGCGCACCCAAATACCTGGGAGTCACTCTGGACCGTGCTCTTACCTACAAGAAGCACTGTCTGAACATCAAGCAAAAAGTGGGTGCTAGAAACAATATCATATGAAAGCTGACTGGCACAACCTGGGGATCACAACAAGATACAGTGAAGACATCTGCCTTTGCGCTGTGCTACTCTGCTGCTGAGTTATGCATGCCCAGTGTGGAACATATCTCACCACACTAAAACAGTAGATGTGGCTCTTAATCACGGGGTGTCTGCACCCTACACCACTGGAGAAATTACACTGCTTAGCCGGTATTGCACCACCTGACATCCGCCGGGAAGTAGCAGCCAATAGTGAAAGGACCAAGGCAGAGACATCTCCAGCTCATCCCCTGTTTGGGTATCAGCCAGCACGTCAACGACTTAAATCTAGAAATAGTTTTCTAAGATCTACAGAGACACTCTCTGGAATACCTCAGCAAGCGAGAGTCCAAAAGTGGCAGGCTCAAACCCAGTACCTCAATCAATGGCTGAGACCAGATGAGAGACTCCCCCATGGGCATACAGAAGACTGGGCGACTTGGAAGGCGCTGAACAGACTGCGCTCTGGCATCACAAGGTGCAGAGCCAATCTTAAGAAATGGGGCTACAATGTGGAATCTACGACATGCGAGTGAGGAGAAGAGCAAACTACAGACCACCTACTGCAATGCAACCTGAGCCCTGCCACATGCACAATGGAGGACCTTCTTGCAGCAACACCAGAGGCATTCCAAGTGGCCAAGTAGTAGTCAAAGGACATTTAATCAACTACCAAACTCACAAATTTTGTATTTTGTCTGTTTGTTTGCTTTGTTCTGTTAGAAATGTAATATAATTTAACTGGTTGTCCTGACACGATAAAATAAATAAATAAATAAATAAAGCTAAAAAGGTGGCATGTCCACTTTTGATTTTACTGAACAACCTCCCCCCCCCCCCAATCACACACACACACACACAGCTCTTCTGTGTTGGCCAAGAATTTTCCATAATTTGGATTGGAGGACTGAAATCATCACAGCTTCTATTCAACTCAAAGCAGTTATGGGAGAAAAGATGGTGAACTCTAGAATGACATTGGATCCACCAGCCATGCTCTGGACTTTGTCTTCTCATTAGGATCCACTGAAGCGAAATTCGGTTTTGTGTAAGCTATATTCAGAGGATGTCAGTGACAACCCACCTCTCAGTATTCCTTGCCCAAGAAAACCCTATGGTTTTTCTTAATTCATGAGGTTGCCAAATTCATGAGGGTGCCAATACTTGACAAGCAACTTAAAGGAATATACATATATACTAGGAGTGTGTGATGCATCAAAAAACCATCAATAAATATGTTTTTGAGGAAAAATAGACTCAGGCTTCTGGCTTTGCACAACACACACACAGAAGCCAGAAAAAATAGGAGAAAGAGAGTCAAAGAGATGAACTAACAAGAAGGGTGTTGTTTTTTTTGCAAATTTTAAATATTTGGGGGGAGGGGGGGAAGGCTGCTGGACTGATGCAGGAGCATGCACACACACACGCCAGAGGGTATGGCTGGGAAGGGTCAAAGACGTAGAAGTTTTTGGGGGAAGAGGGGGTGAAGAGGGGAGGAACTCAGGCTGCTGGTGCAGGACAGAGTACAGAAGCCAGAAGGTAGAGCTGGGGAGATTCTCCCCATGGCCTCAAAGGAATCAGGCTATTCCCTAAACCTATTCCATACTCAGTCACCTTAAAGCAAAGAAAAAGTGCTAAAATATTTAAACTAACACCAAATATACAAAGAAATATCCCTTCTTAAACTCAAAGTAACAAATGCGCGCCCACTCACTCCTCCCTAGTAAAATAAAAAGAAGGAAGAAAAGATTATTAACTAAGCAAATTTATTAATGCAGAAGAAAAGAGAATTCCCAAAAACAGATCCCTATTCCATAAGCATTAAGCAGTAGCAGCACTGAGATACACAGAGCTAGCTAGCATGATCATCTTAAATGCCACGATGCCACAGAAAAATGGTGGAGCTCACCCTGGACCAGCGTTGCAAAAAGGCATGTGATCTGCTTTCTTTTTATGATTGGCTTTAGCAAGGCTGGGGGGGGGGGGGGGAGGGTGGTGGCATGGTGGCTGCTCTTCTCATGCAGCAGTTGAATGCAGCCAGAAACAGCTGAAAATCAGCCACCGAGTGCTCCATTATTGCTGATCTCCAGCTGCCCTGGCTGCTCCCACGCGCCCTGTTTCAAGGGATTCAGCTAACGATTCAACCAAATCCTTTGAATATGGAACACCAACCCAATATTGTGCACATCTCTAATATACACCCATGCATGCATGCAGACAGACAAACATTCACTCACACTATTATTATAGTATAGAACTACAGTAACTCTCAAGTAATTAGTTTTGGGGAGAGCATTATCAGCTATCCATGTACAAAACAAACTCAAACACCTACATTAACTTTTTAAAAGTTTATGAGCTTCAGAAATGAAGGTTTTGGAAACTGAATGTCATTATACTTCTATGGCCCATCAGCCATTTAATTTTTCACTTAAGAACAGCTGACAGTTTTCTGTATGTAAAGGATTTTTTTTATTGTTGACTGAAGGCCTCTAAATGCTAAAACATTTGTAAGGAGGAGAAAAACTCTTTACAGTCATGACAACAGAGATAAAAAGATGAGATGCTTCAGCTGAAATCATTCAATGACATGATGAAGACTTCTAAAATGATACTTTAATTCATTGTGATTACTTTTATTAAAGTGCATTTGTTGTCACGTTAGTGCTTCTGAACTGTGCTGAGATGACATGTGTAAATGGAAAATACCTATGCAGCAGGTAGAATACGGGAAACAAAATAAAGTGCCTGAACTTTTCGAAAAAGAATGAACTTTTCTGAAAGGGAAGATATAAGCTGACAGACAAAGTGAGACTGGGGTGTTGTGTGCTTTGCAGGAAGTATGGCTATGTTCTAGCAGTATTTTCTCCTGATATTTCACCTGCATCTGTTGCTGGCATCTTCAGAGGATCTAATCACCACCAGATATTACATATTGTTACTATTGCATGTGGCATCTACACTGTCCCATGGTTTAAATTATTGAAATCTTTTCAATATAATTTCCTTGGATCTTTCCCCCTAATCAAAGCTCTCTGAATACTTTTGTTCAGGAGTAGGTTGGAAATTGGGTTTTATGTGCATATGTTTCTGTATAGAAGAGCAATCCATTATGTGAGCTGGCAGATTCTTATTTAATTTGCAGTGGTTTAGGCTGAAGCCTAAGCCTAAACTTGTAGTAGTGCTGAGCCTGTAGCAGAAAGTCTTTCTGTGTATTGAAGCAAGTGGGACTTCTGAATAAAAAATATTATAGGCATTTTTATTTAAATGTAGAGGCTGAAAGCATATTAAATATTACTAACATTTCAGTATGCCTATGTATATGCATAAATGTCTTTGGGACTTAGGCAGTGGTTTAGACGTTCTAAAAAATCTGTATGTAGTGGTTCCATGTCTTGCATTACATGAAAAATGTATACAGGAAGTGAGACAAACATACAGATAGTCATTATTTCTGTTGTAACAAAGTGCATAAACTATGTATTGCAATTAGTATGCCTTTGCTAGCACAGTCCCATTAAAAAGGGCCACAATGTTTCCTTGGAAAATGCTATAACAACACATTAATAAAATAAAAATATGTTGCATATGAGAACTTGCTTCTTCTAAGAATATATATTAGAAAATGCTGTCAAAAAGCAGTAGCAAGGCAGCAGATGTTTTGAAGGCAGAAATGGGAACTTGAGAGGAGACTGAGTGGAAGCAATTGTTTACGACTGACACTATACAGCTAAAATTCAGAAAAGTACATCTCAAATAATCAAAGCGTTGTTAAATGAGATCTGTAGGCAGTGGTTAAGAGAGATAAACATAGTCTTCAAAAGAGCTGGCTGGTGGGAGAGTGGGAAACATTAAAGCATGGTTTGGGCAAGAAATTATGTATAACAGCTGAAGAGAATGTCCTTGATTTAGTATCTATAGAAGGAAATAAGCCCCGAGCCTTTAGAATCCCCCCACAAACCAGCAAACAAGATCCTTGATCATGATTGCACCTACTGTCCTTGCCTTTGAGTTCAATGTGTTAATGGGTCTGTCTGTATATAGAAATAGAAAGAACGCAAAATATTTTTTTACCTGTCCAAATGTATCTCCTCCTTTAAACCATTGCAGAGATTAAGACTGTTGGGGAGACTCTGTCACAGGTGCATGTGGTGGGAACAAGAGACAGGCCCATCCCAGTGGTGGCTCCTCAGCTATAGAGCAGCTCCTTCCCTGCTGGCCTTTAAAGGGAAAGTGAAAACCTGGTTCTGGGGTCAAGCCTTTGGAGATTAATCTATAGTGCAAAAATAGCCCCGAAATATGTGCAATTGGTCTTTGGGACGGCCCAGATTATGATTGAAGATGGCATGATTTTAATAGTGAATGCAGTGTTTTGTATGTTTTAATGTGCATTTAAATTTAATTTTAATTTTTTTAACTTAAGTGTATTCTAACTGTTTGTTGTCCAAAGGCATTGAATTCTTGCCATATGTAAAGCCACCTTGAATCCCCTTCAGGGTAGAGAAATGCAGGATACAAAATAGTATAAATAAATAAATAAAGTGCGTGGGACATTTCTGCTCAGTTAATCAGCTCATGGGGAAATCTCCATGCAGAGAAAGAACAAAACCTCAGAACTTTGTATTGCCTCAAAGTTTTCAACTTTCACAATGAGTACACAAAAGTACAGCAAGCTACATGTAGAATTCCTTCCAACATTCAACCCCAGTATAAATGTTGGTTAGTATAAAGTTACTCTCCAGCAAAGGGTCACCGCCTTGTTGTGGCGCTGGAGCTTGAGCACCTCAATGATGTCATGAGCGAAACCGTGAAGGGCCACCCAAGACGGGACGGTCGTGGCAGAGAGGTCAGACCAAGCGTGATCCCTGGGGAAGGCAACGGCAAACCACCCCAGTATCCTTGCCAAGAAAACTAAATGGACCAGTACAACCAGAGATATGTCGGTATGCCATTGGAAGATGGGACTCCCAGGTCGGAAGATGGCCAAAATGCTACTGGGGAGGAGCAGAGGATAAGTTCAACTAGCCCCAGATGTGATGACGCAGCTAGCTCAAAGCCGAAAGGAAGGCTAGCGGCCGACGGTACTGGAGGTGAACGACGAATCCGATGCTCTAAAGATCAACACACCATAGGAACCTGGAATGTAAGATCTATGAGCCAGGGCAAATTGGATGTTGTTATTGGTGAGATGTCAAGACTAAAGATAGACATTCTGGGGGTCAGCGAACTGAAATGGACTGGAATGGGCCACTTCACATCAGATGACCACCAGATCTACTACTGCGGACAAGAGGAACATCGAAGAAATGGAGTAGCCTTCATAATTAATAAGAAATTCGCTAAAGCGGTGCTTGGATACAACCCAAAAAATGACAGAATGATCTCAATTCGAGTGCAAGGAAAGCCCTTCAACATTACAGTGATCCAAATATACGCCCCGACCACAGCTGCTGAAGAAGCAGAAGTAGATCAGTTCTATGAGGATCTGCAGGAACTACTGGATAATACACCAAAAAGAGACATTATTTTCATTACAGGAGACTGGAATGCCAAGGTGGGAAGTCAAATGACAACAGGGATCACAGGCAAGCATGGTCTGGGAGAACAAAATGAAGCGGGACGCAGGCTGATAGAATTCTGCCAGGAAAACTCGCTGTGTATAACGAATACTCTCTTCCAACAACCTAAAAGACGGCTTTATACATGGACCTCACCAGATGGTCAGCACCGAAATCAGATTGACTACATCCTTTGCAGCCAAAGGTGGCGGACATCCATCCAGTCGGTGAAAACAAGACCTGGGGCTGACTGTAGCTCAGATCACGAACTTCTTATTGCCCAATTTAGAATAAAACTAAAGAGATCAGGGAAAATACACAGACCAGTTAGATATGATCTCACTAACATTCCTAGCGAATATACAGTGGAAGTGAAGAACAGATTTGAAGGACTAGATTTAGTAAACAGAGTCCCAGAAGAACTATGGACAGAAGTCCGCGACATTGTTCAGGAGGCGGCAACTAAGTACGTCCCAAAGAAAAAGAAAACCAAGAAGGCAAAATGGTTGTCTGCTGAGACACTGGAAGTAGCCCAAGAAAGGAGGAAAGCAAAAGGAAACAGGGATAAGGGGAGATATGCCCAGTTAAATGCGCAATTCCAGAGGTTAGCCAGAAGAGACAAGGAACTATTTTTAAACAAGCAATGCATGGAAGTGGAAGAAGACAATAGAATAGGAAGGACAAGAGACCTCTTCCAGAAAATTAGAAACATTGGAGGTAAATTTCAGGCAAAAATTGGTATGATAAGAAACAAAGATGGCAGGGACCTAACAGAAGCTGAAGAGATCAAGAGAAGGTGGCGAGATTATACAGAAGATCTGTATAGGAAGGATAACAATATCGAGGATAGCTTTGACGGTGTGGTGAATGAATTAGAACCAGACATCCTGAGGAGTGAGGTTGAATGGGCCTTAAGAAGCATTGCTAACAACAAGGCAGCAGGAGACGACGGGATCCCAGCTGAACTGTTTAAAATCTTAAAAGATGATGCTGTCAAGGTGATGCATGCCATATGCCAGCAAATATGGAAAACACAAGAATGGCCATCAGACTGGAAAAAATCAACTTATATCCCCATACCAAAAAAGGGAAATGCGAAAGACTGCTCCAACTTCCGTACAGTGGCCCTTATTTCTCATGCCAGTAAGGTAATGCTCAAGATCCTGCAAGGAAGACTCCAGCAATACATGGAGCGAGAGTTGCCAGACGTTCAAGCTGGGTTTAGAAAAGGCAGAGGAACGAGAGACCAGATTGCCAATATCCGCTGGATAATGGAGAAAGGCAGGGAGTTTCAGAAAAACATCTACTTCTGTTTCATTGACTATTCTAAAGCCTTTGACTGTGTGGATCATAATAAATTGTGGCAAGTTCTTGGTGGGATGGGCATCCCAAGCCACCTTGTCTCTCTCCTGAGGAATCTGTACAAGGACCAAGTCGCAACAGTCAGAACTGACCACGGAACAACAGACTGGTTCAAGATTGGGAAAGGCGTACGGCAAGGCTGCATACTCTCACCCAACCTTTTTAACTTGTATGCAGAACACATCATGCGATGTGCGGGGCTGGATGAATGCAAAGCTGGGGTGAAAATTGCTGGAAGAAACATTAACAACCTCAGATATGCAGATGACACCACTCTGATGGCCGAAAGTGAGGAGGAGCTGAGGAGCCTTCTAATCAAGGTGAAAGAAGAAAGCGCAAAAGCCGGGTTGCAGCTAAACGTCAAAAAAACCAAGATTATGGCAACAAGAATGATTGACAACTGGAAAATAGAGGGAGAAAATGTGGAGGCCGTGACAGACTTTGTATTTCTAGGTGCAAAGATTACTGCAGATGCAGACTGTGGCCAGGAAATCAGAAGACGCTTACTTCTTGGGAGGAGAGCAATGTCCAGTCTCGATAAAATAGTAAAGAGTAGAGACATCAGACTGGCAACAAAGATCCGCATAGTCCAAGCCATGGTATTCCCTGTAGTAACCTACGGATGTGAGAGCTGGACCATAGGGAAGGCTGAGCGAAGGAAGATCGATGCTTTTGAGCTGTGGTGCTGGAGGAAAGTGCTGAGAGTGCCTTGGACTGCGAGAAGATCCAACCAGTCCATCCTCCAGGAAATAAAGCCCGGCTGCTCACTGGAAGGAAGGAGACTAGAGACAAAGCTGAAGTACTTTGGTCACATCATGAGGAGACAGGAAAGCCTAGAGAAAACAATTATGCTGGGGAAAGTGGAAGGCAAAAGGAAGAGGGGACGACCTAGGGCAAGATGGATGGATGACATCCTTGAAGTGACTGGACTGACCTTGAAGGAGCTGGGGGTGGTGACGGCCGACAGGGAGCTCTGGCGTGGGCTGGTCCACGAGGTCACGAAGAGTCGGAGACGACTGAACGAATGAACAACAACAACATAAAGTTACTATAAAAGGAATAATGCATATAGTTTATCATTAATGCATTATGAAAACCAAATTTATATTAGGAATATGTTATTTTGCCTGTTGTAATGCCTTAATACCATACCTATGTTTTGATGTATCTGCACAGGACTAGCCTGGAATTTGTGGTGAGCAATTCCTCATTGTTACAAAGCTTTCATACTGTTTCTTTCTGCTTATGTAACCAAAACACAGACATATGGCAAATAATTTGATTTTCAGTATTTTTTTCAACATAATCTCATAGATTAATTATATTTTAAGTAAAACCCAATGGTGTAAAATATTAAATATAGAACAGAAGTATCTGCAGATTTTTGGAAAATATTTACTCAGATCTGTTTTGCATACTTCCACAGAGGGTTTTGAATTAATTTAGAATAATCCCTGAGTTGTGGTTTCTTCGGTGTGTAAATTCTCTTACTAGAACTGTGTATAAAGTAATGGCAGCATTGTTTGTCAATGTCCTCCAGTGATTGTTAGCAGTGGATTCTTGCACATATTGTTCCAGACAAAAAATTAGTATTTTGCATTAGCAGAGGATAATTAGGCAATAAGATACAAAAGCGAGTGGGGTTATCATGAGATAAACACACACATGGGGTGTTATGAGGCACAGCCAAGTATCTGTAATCCCCCTAGGGTGTGATTATCTCATGATAACCACACACACTGGAGTTGTCTTATTGCTATTATAAAATATCTTTATTATAGGAAGAAATGTGCATTTTTGTGCCGGAAGAAGATGGAGCGGGCAATTTAGAATGCAGAGCAGCCTTTTCAGTAGAGCTGTGTGTGTGGTTTACATAGATTAATCTATCCCCTTGGAAGGTTTTCTCAGCCAAAAAGAATTTCCCTAAATCTAAGCAGTAATAATCTATGGTGGTTACATGGAGAAAGCCAGAGTATTTGGAAAATTCCCACCGTGGCGACTTTACTGTTCAGTTGATTGCCAGCATACATGCACAAGCATTTTATGTGTGCATATATTGCAATTGAACAATTGTTCCAATGTCATTGCAATCCAAAAATCCACAATAATTTTATAACATTCTTTCTGCATTCTGCACATGTTGGTTCACAAGACATTTTTGGACCATTGGCCAACATGGGCGGCCTTCCCCGGCTCCCCTTCTCCTGTTTTTGGACTAGAGGGGTGAAAATCACCACACATGGAGGGCACATCGACCACTCTTAGTCCACCAATTTTCTAACATTTGAGTCACCCCCTGATTTTTAGAGATTTTTTTCTTTCTATAAATAAAATCTCCTTAAAAACATTCCCTCTTTCTCTTCCTCTCAATTTGCAGAGGAGCCCTGAAGTTAAAGGCAGGGCTTAAGATACTACTGATGCTGAGAGGTTTTCCACTGGATATGCAGAGGAGCTCCGAGGTTAAAGGCGGGGCTTAAGATACCACTGATTCGGAGAGGCTTTTCTTTAAATATGTAGAGGAAGAACTTCCTGACTGTGAGAGCCGTTCAGCAGTGGAACTCTCTGCCCCGGAGTGTGGTGGAGGCTCCTTCTTTGAAGGTTTTTAAACAGAGGCTAGTTGGCCATCTGTCAGGGATGCTTTGAATGCAATATTCCTGCTTCTTGGCAGGAGGTTGGACTGGATGGCCCATGAGGTCTCTTCCAACTCTATGATTCTAGGAGACCTATAGCCTGGCGATATAACTGTTTTATTGGGCTCTGATTGGCCCAAACATCTCCTCCTCCTCCTCCTCTTCCTCTGATGCATCCTCTGATGCATGCGGAAGAACTCCCTGGGCCGCGTGAGGAAAGCCACGTGGCCCAAAAACCAAACAAAGAAGTGGAAACCGTGCAACTTTCTCTATTGTTTCACCTTTTGTTTCATCTGAAAATGGCTCTTTCATTTCAGGCCATCCGAATGGACAGTACGAAAGAAATACATGAATGAAATAAATGGAACAAATACTGCACCCACCTCTACTAATCTAGTAATCAGTAAGGCTAAGAACCTCCCCTCACTTACTGTCTGTACTTCACTTGATTAGCTGCCACCAATTGCTGCCCTTCCCTTTGTGTTGTGTGAAATTTGCTTTCTACATGTGCTTAAAAGAAATGCTAATGTATTCAACAGCACACATGGAGACAGGGAAATAGAGTAGACCAAGGATGTATATGAGAAAATAATAACAGTCAAGGTTGTGTTAAATGCCCTTATTGGGCATGTAGGGCAAATCACCTTTGTCCATCATCTGGATGCTATATGCAGTCCAGTCATCCTTGCCCTGCCTTATTTGGCATGTGTTTTGTACCTTCTACCACAGTGGTTCTCAGTGGATCCCCAGATGTTTTTGGCCTTCAACTCATTTTACACATTGCTCCAAAACTGGTTCTGGTTTGACCTAGAAAATCACACAACCTATTTTTCATTTAAACAAATTGTAGGGCAAATACATTGCTAATCATATCCTTACATAAATCTGGGGAGTCTACATTGAGTTAGGAAATACATTTCCATAGAGATTCTCTTGCATACTCAACATTTATCCTCGAATTTTCATCTCATTATAATGATACTTCAGTCTGGACTCATCCTTGGAGTGTCCCCCTCTCATCCTTGGGCCTTACCACAAAACATAGTGCAAAGGATAAATAACCATGTTTTACAGACATTGACTTTTGATTTGCAGACTGTGGTTTGTAGAGAGCCAGACAAATCCACCAAAGTCTTTAACATGGATGATTAATTCGATATTGGTAACAAAACAACACAACATGTGCAGAATGTGGATAGGAAAAACCAAACTGCATTTTGTTCTTATACATTCCCATTGTTATTGAACAAATCTTAGCCTGGAATTAGCATTGAAATAGCCTGTAAATTGTGTGTTAAAATGTAATCAATATTTGTATTTGTGTTTGGGCAGCAAATTCTGTGAAGAAAGCTTCATGGGATTTATTTCTGCTTAGATACCTGAATGGTGGCCTTCAAAATGTGTCAGTTGTAATTTAAGATTGGTGTTTAATATGGAATATGGAGATCAATCCAATTGATTTCATTGAATAAAAATGTCCTTGTAAGGATATATGAGTACACATTTTTAAATGCAACAAGCCCAATAATTGGTTTAAATGTAAAAATAAATTGTGTCTAGAGATATGCAGCCCAGCCATAGCTGATGCTTTATTGGTTTTTACATTTCACTAACTGATGGGCTTTCATGTAAAATCAATATTATGCAGTCAAATATATTTTGCTTTGTTATGTTGTGGGTTCAGTTAGCTGAAGTACCATTTTCATGTCAGAGACCAAACCTTTATTTTGCAATAAACATGCTTTAAAATAAAAGGGAAATTGAGAGGATCACTTTTGCCTAATAAATATTCCAAAGCTTTCATTGCAATAAGGTATGGATTTTATCATGCACTTCTTTGTGGGTTGTATGTATGTGTCTTTGGAGTGGAGGGATATGCACATTTTCTTGGCTAACTCCCAGGCTTTTAATTAAGTCCCTGGCTATTCCATCCTTTAAAAGCAATTGCCATCTATTAGATGGATCCCACAAAAAAGCAACACTGGCATCTTTGCTTAGCAGAGAATGAAAGTAGGTTGATAATGCTACACCTACCTGAAGCAGACAGCAATGGCACATTGTTTTGTAATGGTGTGGAGGGGCATATGTTTTGTTCCCTTTGGGCATTTTTGACAGTTGTAATAGAAATGAAAGACAGTTTTTCCTAGCAGAAGAAACTATTGCTTTCCTTTACTTCAGATTGTAATTCGTGGCTCACAGCAGGAGGCAGGGGGAGGTATGGGGGAGAGAAGGACTGAAGATCACAAAGTAAAGTGAACTGGACGTATCCTACTTGGTCTTGCTTGGAATGTTACCTAACTGCATTCCACAGAACTCACTGTCACAAGAGAAAGACCTTGGCAGGGCAATGTATTTGGAGCACAGACATTGTAAGAAATAGTAAATATAACTCATTTAAAATGGCTTGAAATGTCAGTCCTCTCTTCAGATGGCCATAGCTTCTCATATTGCAAAATGGCAAATTTTACTTCAGGGCAGAAGGATTGTGTTCCTATAACCGAGAACTTGAAAAACCTCTTTGGTGCTTTACATCTCGGGAGGACAATGGATGTTTTGTGAGAATTCCAGCGACCATAAAATAGTGTCTCAGAGAGTTGAATTCTCTCTTATGTTTTCTCACTTTTCTTGCTGATTGAACTCCACAGCACACACAAATATATATCTTCCTCCCTCTCCCCCTTCTTATCATCCTTTCACAAAAGCCCGGAAAAAGCAGGTGCAATTTTACAGTCTTCTGAATTACAACGCTATAATTACTGGGGGAATTTCATATTTTCATGAAAGGAAGTTTCTTCTCTTGCAGAGTTCTCAAACTGGAAATTGGCATTTCAGACCAGCTACTTCTTCCAACCCTGCAATTCCGAAACACTCAAAAGGTTAAAAAAATAATAGACCTAAAAATAAATATACATGGCGCTTATTGAATTCAGTGGAGCAGAGAATTCTTCTGGACTCACGAATTCAGTTAGAGACCAGTTTTACACTTTTTTAGTCATGATTTAAAACAATTGAGCACACGCCATAAACATCGAGTCATTGGAAATGAAGTCTGGTGAACCATTCATGACCCAACTGAACTAATATGTTAGAATATTATAGCTTTAGAATATGTGAAGTGAATAGTAAGTCTGCTCACAAGTCACTCTGGCAGAGCTATGGCTGAAAGCATTTACATAAAAATGTATGTTTTTTGTTGAACCAAGGATATGTTGACGGCATATGAAATGGCCTAGATTGTCAAGTGACTTAGACAAAAGCTAAAAGAAAACATACTGTTGTGGACACAGCTCATTTTTCTATAATAAAAAAAAGACTACAAAATCAAAGGATATGAGTAGGATCTTCAAGAAGTGGCTGCAATGTAGACTTTCCCCATCTCCCTCCATCCCCTCTTCCCTCTCTGTTACCTGTGGTTTCCACAAGTCTCCTGCTTGTGGTTAATACAATTTAGGGATGTCAAATAAAAATCAGAAGATGATCATCTCTAATTTTAATTGTTGGGTGAAAAATGTAATTTCAGGATTTTGAGCTTCCGTGACAATGAACACCTGCTAATGCCTTCTTCAAAATAGCTATTAATTGTACAGGAGACCTATCCTGTTTTTCAACTGATAACCCTAATGCTATTTGGGCTATAGGAGGGCATTGGACAAGGCTCCTGTGCCTTTTAAGTCTTAAAGTTTAAGTCTCACAAATACAAGCAGCAATTTAGCTAGTGAAGTTTTCCTGTTGTGTCGTTGAACTCATCACCTGACGAAGTGGACCACAGATTGGATAAAGCTTGGGCCAAATTGGTTGATATCTGGATTTGGAACCATGTGGGAAGTAACCATATTTGCAGCTTTGCAGTTATAACAAAAAATTGTTATACATACCAGGCGATATAGGCTATATTTTAGAGGAAGGGCTTGAAAAAAATAACCTCTGAGTAATCTTTGCTCAAGAAAGCCATATGAAGTTCATTGTGTCACCATAAGTAGACAGGTGGCTTGAAGGCACACTTTATTTCAAATACGATGCCTGGGTGTATTCATTGAAGCAAAGCAAGACTTGCCCCTGGACCTACAAGTGGAATCCTATTCCTGGAAGAGTCACAGAATTGCAATTCTGCTTATCACATAGGGAGCTCACATTTGTTTTCAAGTAAAAACATTTTAAGTCATGGAATCAGTAGGAGTGTGATAAACCTCTTGATGTGTTCTTTCTGTCACATACACATGGACACTAGTGGTCAAAAGGAGTTGATGCAAGTTAGACATATTTTGTTTAAAATAAGGACCAAATCATACTTACCTAAATCAGCATCCTGGGATATTTCCATACCATCTTCAGGAAGGAGCTTCACGCCAGACATCACACAATGTCGTGTGACCTCCAGCAAAGGCTCCACCCTCAACTGGGGTGGTCTACCCCCAACTGGGGTAAACAAGTCATTGGACACTTCCCTCAGTACACAGGAGGCTTCCTGTGTTGTGCTGGCTCCAATGAGGAAAGCATTGCCAAGAGGGAAGTGCACGCAGGGTGATAGATTTGCCCCACTGCTCCTATTTTTGCAGAGGACAGGCAAAGTGAGATGCTTCACCTGGCCTTTCTGATGAGGTCTTAAGTTCCACTGAACTCAACCAAGGTTTGTATAGGAGTTCACTGCCAGGAGACTCAGTCCTTGAAAATCCTGGAGAACTTTTGTGCAGCTCTTGTAGATTCTTAATGTTTTGTAAAGTTTGGATGGCTAGCAAATGGAAATCACTGCTTATGAAGAGGCAGCAGAGCTAACCTGGCAAAAGAGCATATTTTCTCCCGATCCCATTTCATGTTATTGTCTCCCCATTTCCAGTTTTATAATTAAGTGGTGAAACAAGAGTGTCAAACACTGCAATGAAATTCTAAGACATAGTAAGGACAAGGACACATTTTAGGGAAAGAGCAAAGTAATAGACTTCTTAATAATGCTACATGTTGAAATTGGATTTGTTTGTGCCTAATGGTACACAGCATGATATCTTTATTTGGTAATGGAAAAAAAGGAAAAGTTAATAATTTTATAGAAGCAGGAGGTTAAAGCAAGTGATTCTCTGGATATTGCAAAAGGAACTGTAGGTTTTTCTGTGTGAAATCCAGCTAGTAATTTTAAATAAGAATGAGCAAAGTTGATCTGCTACAATCCCATCTTATTCATGTTTACTCACGAATAAGGAACCTCCTAGTGCTCGGCACTTTCTAAGTATATCCAAATGCACAATGGGTCTGATGCACACCAGTTCAGCTCTGGATCAGTTGCTATGCTATATGCTATATAGCTATATGGATTGACAATAATATTTAATTTGTTTTTAATTTAATGTTTTATCTTTTGTTTTAAATTGTTGTTATATTTGTTGTATTTGTCTGTATGTTGCGGCATCGAATTGTTGCTGGGTATAAGCTGCCCTGAGGATGGGGTAGAAATGTTGGAAATAAATAAATCAAATATGCTGGCTCTCTGACACAGCAATGTCACAGAGTCATGTACTGGATAGGGACATTATTCTTCTACCCACAAATATAAAATCCATTTATGAAGACAAAAGTTCCAACAGGAGTCTGATTCTTATAATTTTTCATCAGTTAAAGGCAACATGGAACAATCAAATGAAATCTTCAAAGCCCATTTAAAAACAGGGAAGGTGCCACACGATGTTCAATAAGGATGGAGCTACTATAAAGAAGGTCCAGTTTCTCTTTCCTAACAGATTTTATCAGTTGTTTCCTGTGCCCTCTTGCTAATCTTTGATCCAGTGAATCAAAGGGTTTCATGTGCGGGAACATGAGAGAAGCCTCCCAAAAGGATGGTAAAAACATCAAAACATCCGGGCGTCCCTTGGGCAACGTCTTTGCAGATTGCCAATTCTTTCACACCAGAAGTGACTTGCAGTTTCTCAAGTCACTCCTGACATGACAAAGCCCCCCCCCCCCCACTAATTTTTGGTTTATAATTTCCCAACTGATTCAGTGGAATTCCTAGCAGTTGGAAATTTAGGCCTACTTGTTCAGCCAATGAGTTAAGAACCTATTTTTTAATCTTCATTGTCTAAGGCACTATCCTTCCACACAGAGACTAGACATAAGCTGACACAGAGAGGTACTTTTTAGTGCAATAATTTCTCTGTCTTGCTACAAAGCTCAGCAAAAACAACTATCTTCAGGGAAATGTAAAATGATTGCTGCTTGTCAAATCAAATTTGAATTTAATGGATTCTCCCCCACCCCACCCCCAATATATTCTGCAAAATTGGATGTGGTTGATAGCTCCTGACAACTGGAAGGCCCACTTCAGCAACTGGAAAATAATGACACCCAAAGCTCACTAAGCACTTTTTGTTGCCCTGACTTAGAAGTGTTTAAATACTCTTGGAAAATTTAACAATAGTAGTAGCAGAGTCATCCAAGCAAAAATGCCAGTGTTCAGTCTAATATAACCAGTTTCACTTCTACTAGTACTTTAATTTCAATGTGACTTCTGTTGAAAACTTCAGTCCTGTGAACCCATTCATATAGATATTAAACCCCTGTGCTGGCAGGACTGAAGACCAACAGGTTGCAGGTTCGAATCCGGGGAGAGGCGGATGAGCTCCCTCTGTCAGCTCCAGCTCCCCAAGCGGGGACATCAGAGAAGCCTCCCACAAGGATGATAAAAAACATCAAATCATCTGGGTGTCCCCTGGGCAACGTCCTTGCAGACGGCCAATTCTCTCTCACCAGAAGCAACTTGCAGATTTGACTAGTATTATTTAGAATGCAAATTTGACTAGTATTATTTAGAATGCCAAAAGAAAACAAGGTGCACAACTCAATAGATAAGATCACTCTGCAATATATTACACTTCTCAAGTTGCTCCTGACACGACAAAAAAAATTAATTACAGCAGTATCAGCACTGTATCCCCTATATTGGAGGACCTATCACAAGTCAAGTTACAAAAACAAAATGTTATCTCAGATACAATGCATTTCAGTGGCCTTAGCAATTCAAACTTTGCAGCTAGGGACTTTATTGCATGAAGGATGGAAGCTAGCATTGAAGCATGTTTGGCACCCCCCCCCCCCCCAAAAAAAAAAAATGATGGGAAATTTCATCAACAGCTGCCAATCCTGCACGTTTCCATCACTAAACTTGTATGGAGAGGCTATTATTTGTCTGTACATTGAACTCAGGTTGGGGACGATTCTCATCCTCTCCCACTCACCCTCCTCACTATTCCTGAGTCAGTAATTTGTGAATTTACAATAGTATTGGGTTTTTTCTATTTTAAAAAGTATCTAGAATCACAAAATTCCATTTTAAAATTAATTTTAAATGTTACAAAGCAATGGAAATAAGGAGGGCGGAGCTACAAGGGTATGCAGAAGTACGAGACCACAGATCAGTGAACTAGTTTAACTGTGCAAGTGGAAACACAAGTGGTAATAAGGGTGCTCTTGCTGATATGTAGCAGTTATTAGTGATCATGTGACTGACATAAAATAGCAATAAAGTGATAAAGTCCTAAGATTCTTCAACTGTTATGTAACTGAAAATGTAAATATGAAGCCTCCATCTTTTCTAACCTTTAGCTTAGTGGTTCAATTTTCTAGCATCCTAAAAATATAAATGGATTAACTGATGAAGAAGTAATAGAAATCTCAAAGATAAAATAAGCTAAGCAGAAGAAAATGAGACATCATGCAAATTTGACTAGTATTATTTAGAATGCCAAAAGAAAACAAGGTGCACAACTCAATAGGCAAGATCACTCTGCAATATATTACACTTTCCATTCAATCAAGAGCAATGATCGGAACAGTGTCTTCCATTATATTCTCTGTGTGTTTACAGAACACATGGTATGTGAGGGAAAGTAAATTCCTGTCCAATTTTGCACACATTGGCCTAACTCTTGACCCATTTGTGAGTAGATCTGAAGGCACTTTGCCTTTTGAAACATTTGAAGGTTGTTTAATCAGAGACCCTTCCAGAATAATCTAGTGACCTCATCATAAACGCCCATGAATTGGCCCCACATTGAGAGAAATCCATGGGCTCCTGGTGGGGAGCATGGAGAACTCATTTGTCCATGGCCTGTATCATCTGCCTTACCATACCCCTCATCCCATGGGGGAAAAAAGATGCTGCCCGGCTTCACCCCATTTCTGGGAAGACAACACAGGAAGGTCACCATGGCAGTGGCATGCACTGCTTCCTCTCTCTTTTAGGCACAGAGCATGGGCAGAAGTGTCTGTGCATTGTGGGAAGAGCTCAGTCTGAAAGTGGAGGGGAAGCAACATACAATGGGCAAATTGGTCCGTGTGGTGAGATGGTAAATATGGATTGTGGTGAAGTGTGAATTTTAACTTTTAGTCATGTGTAATTATAGATAGGTGTTTAAAAGGGGTAAGCATTCAAAATAACATAACTGAGGGGGGATGGTAGCCAGCTCAGCTTACTCTGAGCTGGGTTGCCATGGAAAATGGGGTGGAGCCAACTGCCACTTGGCAGGGCAGGCATTTTGAAACAGTCTGTCTGTAGTCTGTGAACTGCAGGAAAGGCTGGTTCTCCTGTGTTGAGAACCAGAAAAGCAGTCTGTAGTCTGTGAACTGCAGGAAAGGCTGGTTCTCCTGTGTTGAGAACCAGAAAAGCAGTCTATAGTCAGAGAACTGCAGGGAAAGGCTGGTTCTACTGTGTTGCGAACCAGTAAGGCAGTCTGTAGTCTTAGAACTACAGAGAAAGACTGATTCTACTGTGTTGAGAATCAGGAAGTTTTAGGCTTTTAGCCTGTGAGGTTTAGATAAGTCAAGTTGACTTATTTAGATTAGTAGTTAGTGTATGAGCAAAAAGGGGGAGAGAAACCCAGTAAGCATCTTTACGGCAACAGAAATAACATAAGGAGAGAATAAGCTGGTACCTGAAGTGATCTGTTAAGGAAAGAAACACAGTTTGAAGAAAAACAAGTTTAAAACCTGTCTAGTGGAAGGAACAGTCCTCTCAAGAGTTGTTTTATGAAATGTTATAAATGTAACCTCCAAAGAAATGTGCATCTAGGAGTTAAGGAACATTGAAACTATTAAGATTCTTCTATACTTCAATAAACTTGTTACAGTTTCTCTCAAAGTCAAGTCTCTGTTTCAAATACTTTCAAGTCAAGCCGCGCTACACATTGAAGAAAGACCAACAAAGAATTACAAGCTATTAGCTGTGTTATCAATTTTGTAAATCCATTACAACTAGTAGGAGACCCTGTTAAATCAGTGATGACCCTACTACTTCTGGTGTCGTCGTTACAAAGTGGTGGCTTTGTTGCATGGATGAGCTGATTTAGTATGAAAGATAATGTATTAATTTTTGTTAGGTACAGAAGAACTGCTGTATCCATGGGGAAGATGTTTCTGAACAACATGGAAACAGGGAATCACAGAAATAGAGAACACTATTGAAATGAATGACTTCCACCAGAAGCTATCATAGAGTCCCTTAGAAGACTTAAAATCCTACAGATGACAAATTCCTACAGAAGACCTGTGGGCAGGTGAAACCATGGGACCGGTTCCATGGATATAAGAGTTGTACTATATTGCTTATTGTTGTCTTGTCCCAGTCAGAGGACTTTTGTCTACTTTTGTTGTAGGCTGTCAGTAGCTAGATATAACTATATATTGGATCTGCACTAAAAGGCTTTTTGAGGCTGGCATGTGTCCTATATATTAAAATCGTTTCCTCATTGAATTTTATTTGTTGTTGTTTTTCTTAGAGTCATGGTGTTTTCTTATTTCAATGCGAAAATGCTATTTCCCTAGGACGCTATAACTCAAAGAAATTCAAGGAGATAAAGGAAAAGAGGAGGTTGAAAGGAGAATATCTTGTTCCATTCTGAATATCCATCTTGAAATGGTCCTGCATACCAACACTGGGATCTACATTAAGATATACCTCTCTGGAGGCATTGGCTGGAAAAAAACCCCCAGCATAAACACATTCCCCTTAGGATTATTTTGATCCACTATGTCTCAGAATTGTTTTAAAAGTCCACTAGAGTGTGGGAATAAAATGTTGCAATTATTTCTGGAAACCGATAGCAAAAAGTGCAGGACAACAAACAACATTGGCTGACAGACTCTTGGTTAGTCCTAAATAGAATAGTCATTAATCAGTTGTTGAATGGGAAGTCTGAAGATAAATCAAACTAATGAATCTAATTGGGATACTCTAGTCAAAACTAAAATAAGATCCAGGACATTGTTTGAATAATTAAAAAAACAGCTATAAATATCCCAATCTCCAGCAGCATTTGCCCCAATGTTTTCTTCCTAGAAATATTTACAATTGTTTCAGATTTTTTTTGAAAAAAAAATCTTTAGAAAGATATATATCAAAAAAGATATTGCTTCAATGTGGGATTGTGAGATATTTGTCCTTAATTTTGCTTTCGAGACTTGAAAAAAATCCCTCTTTGTTTTCATAGGACAGGAAACCAGAAAAGTTGGCTCAGGAAGCAAGCATTAGAAATCTGGCATCTTTGGAGCAGTCATGACCTAATTCAGATCTGTTCCATCCATCTCCAGTTTTTCAGATTTTTTTTTAAAAAAGTAGACTTTAAAAACCCTCTTGACTATAGCCCAAATAAGTCAAAACCACAAGCCTAACTCTAACATGTTTCCTGATTCCTTTTCTTTATATTATGGGGTATGTTTCTGTTTCCTTCATTTCTATAGGCTTAATAGAAGAAACCCTTTAAAGTTCGTCCAAAGACCACTTACGCTGACATGTGGTATTAATGTTTTATGACTGAGCTTCATTGCATTTCTTATATTTTCAGAGGGAATCTGAGCCAGAAACATTTTTTTGGAAATGAAAGTAACGTGGGCATTTGACATCATACCACTTTCAAAGAAAACTGTTACTCTACACCAAAAGCAATCTGAAATGCAGGTAATTTTTACTACCCATGAATTACCCTTTGGTTGGTGTCTGAGTATATGCACATCTTTACTCCAAATGTTTATATCATATTATCTCAAATTATGGTTTACATTTATATTCAGGTTGTCAGTTGAGCATGATGCTACCGACAACAGTAATTAGTAGTGTTGCTAAAAGAGAGGAAAGAACAAAATACCATGTTGGCATCCAGCAAAATTGATTGCTAACAAACAGCTTGGGTATCACCTGTTGTGTATTGACAGATTTTCTCTGTTGTTGTTCTTATTGTTGGTGGTGGCATGGTGATGTTTCTACATTTACATGACAATTACATTATCAGAAAATACCCTTTTGGAAATATGGATTAGGTGGTGCCAAAACAGAGCAGCACTGAGAAAAAGTTAGGCTCCCAGACTGACATTTCAACAGGCCACAAAATGTATTTTCATAACAACAACATACTGATATAACGAAAAATATACAAAGATGGTGAAGTGAAGCCCAGGTTTGCCCGGTTTTGTCCCCTGTCCTCACTGTCTTATGTATGTTTTTCCTGGATGTGTCTGAGACAGAACGTGCCCAACTATAGCATCATGGAAAAGCATGGGGAATAAAGCACCAACTTATGCAGTTACACAACCTGCAAGGTGACTGACCTCTGTTTGCTTCTCCCTGTCCACTCTTTGTATTTGAGGTTCACTTCACTCACTTAAATTAGTGCCAGTTGTGAAAAATGCAGCAATCTTGTTCTGGTGCATACATGTGAACAATGTTTGCAGAACTGATCCAACATAAACTGGCTGGCAGAACATTGGATATGCAAAAATGTTGGATAATAAGGAGGTATTAAGGAAAAGCCTATTAAACATCAAATTACATTATGATTTTACAAATTAAGCACTAAAATATCATGTTTACAACAAATCAACAGAAAAAAGCAGTTCAATACACAGTAACATTATGTAGCAATTACTGTATTTATGAATTTAGCAACCAAAACAGACAAGGGTTTTTTTTTTCCCACCCTGGACATTATTCTGGGTGGGAGGCAGACTGCATTGGATAATACAGAATGTTGGATGAGCGAAGGTTAGCTAAGCGAGACTCTACTGTACATACAGCTAATAAAAAAGTTTGATAGCAGAAGAATAGCTAAATGACAATCTAACCAATGAAACATTCTCAGACAAGGTGAAAACCATGCCCCAATTATAGTCTCCCAAAGTTGCCCACTGAATCGGAAAAGCCGGGGCAGACAGGCAAGTGCTTGGTGTCTAGCCAAAGAAAGAGGTCGGGACCGATTCAAGAACCTATGTAAGGCAGTCTGAAATCTCATGAGGGTATAATTTTCACAAGACTTGCAAAACCTTGAGAGACTAGGAAGTCTCATGATGAGAGCAGATCTTATGATGGATGTTTGCTACAACCATTGAGAGATCTTCATTTGTTGCATTCTCCACTTGAGCATCTTCTTGGTTGAGCTCAGCGCAACAGTAACCTCAGCACAACTGAGCTCCCTGAGCTGTTTCTTTGGCAACAATGATGTCACGGTGACAATACAAAGGGAAGAACATGTTAAGAAACAACCATTACCTAGTTTCAATCCTGCAGTCACTGTGCTATCACACTTATAAAGGACAGCCAGCCTCAGTGAAGAGGCAATATCTTTTCAGCAGTGGTATCAGAGTCAAGGAATTTCTTTGTTAGGGAGGTTTGGGAGCATCCACTATCTTGCATTTCTGCATCACATAGGCTTGAAATGTTACTGCTGTTTCAATCTAGATTTACTTTATTGTTTTTATAGTTTTATTACTAAAGCATGGATTTATGCAAGGTTTGATGCTTGATTGATTGTTTCGAATTAATATTAAGATTGCTTTTTATTTATTTGAATTATATCTTATCTTTCTCTCAAAGAAGAACAGTGAGGCTTGTGCTATACTGGAAAGTGACATCCTAGAAGCTCTTAAGGCACTCTTAGCTTAGCCCTTTTTAAAAAATTTTTGTAAGATTCTTGCATTCTGAATGGTTTGCTTAAAAATCTCTACTTCATGACTTCACAGTGATTATTACTTGATGCTGCATGGAGAATATTACAAAATGTTAGTAAAGGGAAAGGTTTCCCCTGATATTAAGTCTAGTCTTGACCGACTCTGGGGGGTGGTGCTGAAGAGCTGGTGTTGTTCAAAGACCCCCCCCCCCCCCCAAGGACATGTGGCCAGCATGACTGCATGGAGCACTGTTACATGGAGCGCCATGTTAAGAATTGTAAAATGACCATACTACCGGGGACATTCTGGGTATTGTGCTTTTAAGAAAAAAACTTTTCCAGGCTCTGGTTTCTTCATTTTCATTTAATGGTGAACTAATTATTTAAACTTAGCTGACTTCTATAGTTGTTTATACCTTTTCTCATTCTAAAGAGACAAAGATAGGGAACCATGCTTGTATCACTGGGCAGCATCTGCTACAAGCAACAGGGGTCAGTTCCCCTGTTCATCAGGAAGCAACTGATTAATTTTCCCAATTCCCCCTATGAACACTCTCTAATGAGACAGCCAGAAAGACAGTCCTAGTTCAGTTCCCCTCATACTGGAGATTCCTTGCACAAGTGAGGTGGAATATCAGCCTGCTGTTTCTCAGTCAACAGATTGCAATGGCTGCTGCTTGGTAGGTGCAGACAGAGAAGTTTTATTAATAGACCTCAGTGTGATGCAGAAATGAAGACTGGAACAGAGATATTTCTTTTAGTATAAATGTATTGATAAACTTCAAAATTCTTGTTTGTGGAAGTTCTTTGTTTAGAAAATGCTGACCAAATGAAATATTGCCTGATATTTAAACAGCCCATTTCATTATTATGCATGAACTTGACATTTGAGAAGAATCTGCACTACTAAGGTGACTTGAACATCAGCTCATCACCTCATCTGATCTCAATAACTCTTCCTCCTCCTCCTCCTCCTCCTCCTCCTCCTCCTCCTCCTCCTCCTCCTCCTCCTCCTCCTCCTCCTCCTCCTGAATCAAATAGCAACATTTGTGATATAATATCATATCCCTTAAGAACCATTAAGGAAGCATTTGAAATGTTTTTCCTTGTTATTACTTCCAGTACTGCATTTTGTCTATTTTATGTTCTTGTGAATCACTTTAAATTCAGTAAACTGCATCTTTATAAAGAACTTCTATCTTTCAAGTTGTTAATCTAAGTATTCTGTAAGTAGTGTCTTGCATTTTTTTAGAAGACAGTAAAGTCTTCAAAAAATAGAAAAAGAATACGGCACACTTCCTTCCTTCACTGAAGTTTTCTTTTGGCCAATTTAGGGGATCAAATTACAGTTGCAAAATACCTGCAATATTTTTTAAAAAATCATAAAAGGAGCAATAATAGCCTTTTATTGCAAACAATCTTGTTAGTACACTAAATAAAAACATGGGATCAAAATGCCAAATTATGTTATATTTCATACGTCATCAATACCTGCAATTGATCCAGCTGTTGGCTGTAGTGAGGAAGGCCCTCTTCTGTGGAGAAGTTCACTATTGTACCATTTCAAGTCATCAAAATACCAAAATCCATTCACACCTTGCAACTTAAAATGAATGACCGGAATAACAATACACAATAATTGGTTCTCAACTGCCATTGAAATACATAAAAATAAGTTTTTCTTTGACACTTAAAACGTGACGTGTTGGAGCTTCATCAACTATGTGAGGGCTGGCAGGTATTTTTTTTCTCCAGACACCACCCTATTGGCTGCACCCTTTCTCCTCACATTAAACCCAAATACTTCAATTTTCCTCTTTAGTCCTTCTCAAAATGACAAAAGGAAGTGATGCCATGTTTCTTTCTGTTATTATTTTGAGAGCGAGCAGAGGAAAATGAATGTGTATGGTCCCAAAATGCTTGTGCAGATATTATTTATTTTTTCACATATTTAGCCAATTTCTTTGTGATTTGGAGGCATAAAACTACCCAGACACTATGCAATTTTATTTTAAATTATTGGTTGGTGGGAATTTTTGTGGAACTAGTGGAAAGTTCAGAGTTCACAAATTCGAGTCCAGTGAACACATGAGACCTATAGCCTGCGGTTTGCCCACCAGAGCTAAATGTCTCTGGAAGAGACATTTAGCCGCTTTGGTTAGACCACACCTGGAATATTGTGTCCAATTCTGGGCACCACAATTCAAGAGAGATATTGACAAGCTGGAATGTGTCCAGAGGAGGGCGACTAAAATGATCAAGGGTCTGGAGAACAAGCCCTATGAGGAGTGGCTTAAGGAGCTGGACATGTTTAGCCTGAAGAAGAGAAGGCTGAGAGGAGATATGATAGCCATGTATAAATATGTGAGAGGAAGCCACAGGGAGGAGGGAGCAAGCTTGTTTTCTGCTTCCTTTGAGACTAGGACGCGGAACAATGGGTTCAAACTACGAGGAGATTCCATCTGAACATGAGGAAGAATTTCCTGACTGTGAGAGCCGTTCAGCAGTGGAACTCTCTGCCCTGGAGTGTGGTGGACACTCCTTCTTTGGAAGCTTTTAAACAGAGGCTAGATGGCCATCTGTTGGGGGTGATTTGAATGCAATATTCCTGCTTCTTGGCAGGGGGTTGGACTGGATGGCCCATGAGGTCTCTTCCAACTCTTTGATTCTATGATTCTATGAAGCTATCACCCAAGAGAAGACCATTTCCAAACTGCTGGTCCCCAAGCTTTTTCTGGAGGGAGGCTTTAAGACAATAGCTTTAAATATTGCCCTAATGTTCCGAATTGATTCATATGGGGAGGGGGGAGTATATGAGATATTGAGGGGTGCTTTATAGATAAAATGAATGCATTTGGTGTGGAAACTGGTAGTGAACAGTCAAAAAGCATTTCTGAAAAGTTGAGTTGACATGGAAGCATATTCTGGTTTTGACTCTGTGGCTCCACTGGGAGATTTCATTATTTAATATTGTTTATGCAGAACTCTTGGTAATACAAATTCATTGAGTGGTACTCATATCAATATATAAAATATTTTTGTTGTTTATTCATTCAATCACTTCCAACTCTTTGTGACCTCATGGATCAGCCCATGCCAGAGCTCCCTCTCAGCTGTCACCACCGCCAGCTCCTTCAAGGTCAAGCCACTCACTTCAAGGATAACATTCCTCGATCTGGCCCTTGGTCAGACCCTCTTCCTTTTTCCTTCCATTTTCCACAGCATCATTATCTTTTCCAAGCTTTCCTGTCTTCTCATTATTAATCTTTGCCTCTAATATCCTTCCCTCCAGTGAGCAGTCGGGCATTATTTCCTGGAATATAGACTGGTTTGATCTTCTTGCGGTCCAAGGTACTCTCAGAATTTTCCTCCAACACCACAGTTTAAAAGCATCTATCTTCCTTCGCTCAGCCTTCCTTATGGTCCAACTCTTGCATCTATAGGTTACTATGGGGAATACTATGTGGACCTTTGTTGGCAGTGTGATCTCTCTACTATTCACTATTTTATTGAGATTGATCATTAGTCTCCTATAAGAAGTAAGTATCTTCTGATTTCCTGGCTACAGTCTTAGTCTGCAGCAATCTTTGCACCTAGAAATACAAAGTCTGTCACTACCTCCATGTTTTCTCACTCTATTTGCCAGTTATCAATCACTTTGATTGCCATAATCTTAGTTTTTTGATATTTAACCACAACCCAGTTTTTGAACTTTCTTCTTTCACCTTGGTTATAAGACTCCTTAGCTCCTCCTCGCTTTCAGCCATCAAAGTGGTATTATCTGCATATCTAAGGTTGTTAATGTTTCCTCCAGCAATTTTAACTCTAGCCTTGGATTCATCAAGCCCCACACCTTGCATGATGTGTTCTGCATACATGTTGAATAGGTCTGGCATACTCCTTTCCCAAACTTGAACCAGTCTGTTGTTCCATGGTCTGTTCTTACTGTTGTTACTTAGTTGTTATACAGATTCCTCAGGAGACAAACAAGGTGACTTGGTATCCCCATATCATAAAGAACTTGCCACAATTTATTATGATCCACATAGTTTTAGAATAGTCAATAAAACAGAGATAAGCCCCCTGCCAAGAAGCAGGAAAATCACAGTCATATAGTCTCGCCATCTTCTCTTGATCTCTTCAGCTTCTGTTAGGTTATTGCCATCTTTGTTTTTGATCATGCCCATTTTTACTGTTGTTTTTGATCATGCCCGAAATTTACTTCTGATGTTTCTAATTTTCTGGAAGAGGTATCTTGTCCTTCCTATTCTATTAAATATAAATAACTTTATTTTTGTATCTCACCACCATCTCCCCAAAGGAAGAGGGGAAGCTTACACAGGGGAAGCTTACACATGGCACAAACTGCCTAAAAACATAATATAATATAAACACAACAAAATACAATAATTAAAACACATACTCATATAAAACAACCAAAACTCAGTAAAACTGTGCTCATATGAATCAATTCAGCACACGTGAGCAATAATCCTGTTTATTCCATGCTCATAGCTTATTATCCAAATATTTTCTGTTTTGAATATGTTGGACACCTACAGACAATCTATGTAAATATGCCACACCCTGTTTACAATAATTTATATTCTCCAGATGCCTTGTTCCAGGAGAATCTGGATTTTACATTTGTAATTTTAATAAATTAACTAATAAGATACAGTGAATAGGAACAAGCCAATGTTACACACCAAAATGTCAGTGAAAGAGAATTAAAATGTGATCATTAAAATTATTGTCAATACTAATACTAAAATTAGCAGCAGCAACAACAACTGTTTCGTCAAGAATAAATCCAATTGTGAGTTCCACTTAGTGTAGAATAACTGAATTAATGGAACATAATATACATATTGACTTACCAACTTCCTATTGATTTAATTCAATCTACCTGGACTAATTATAGAGAAAGTGATTGCATTTAGCCGTTATTGCTACTGTTTTTATATCATCATCATATATACTATTGCAAAAAATATAATATATTACATCTAAAAGAATAATAAATTAGTATTATTTTATTATTAAACATCATTTAGTCATTGTTATCTCTGCTGCTCTTTCCTACTATCCACACAGTTGTTGAATGAAATCCAATAGAGTACTTCTGCCAAAAGAATGAATAATATTGGCAAACAGACTAATCTTACCCCTTCAGTCCTCTCACGGATCCAGAACAAACTACAGAAGGCTAGGGACTTTGGGTGGGAAAAAGGGAAAGAGGCAGGAGAAGTCCTATTGTATGGCTGGAAATTCATTTGCATGATGTTATGTTTTGTACAGTCTCCTGGAGTGGATGAGTGCAATAAGCGAAGAGACAGTGGTTCTGCTGCCTGGCTTACAATCTAAAAGGACAAGGTGTCCAAATATGTGGGGTGGAGAAAAAAAAGTAGACATCAGATCTTTAATGTTTCCATCCATTTTTCAGGGGTTTATAAATTTTCTTGAGAATATGGAATATGGTAGCCCTCCTATAATACGTAGATGGCCTACCAATCAGGAGAAATTGGTTGTAGGGGGTTTCTGCAAATAAAACCCTGAAAAGGGAAAATGCAGCGTGAAATGAAAGATTGTTGCAATAGTAAAGCAAATAGAATCATTAAACAATATTGATTAATATAACTATACAAATAACAGTTAAATTAAAAATATATCAGTATTGTTAAAAAAACAGTGGACATATCTTACTGCACAACTGCATGGAACTAAAAAGGTGAACAACAGTGATGTGGTAAACTAGGGCCACATATATTAATACACATAACTCAAACTCGGTAGCGGGGCCTGTTAAATGTAGAAATCAAGATGTTCTTCCCATCCACCCCAGTTGTGTATAGGAAAATACCCAGACTCTGATGTCTTAATTGTTTCAATGGGCCACTATAAGCTGCAGGCCAATCTGATCAGAAAATCCTCCTGGATGAGTCCCTCCCTCAAACTTTGGAATCTGTGGCAGGACCAACCTGGGATAGCCACAAGGGTGATTTCTCCCCCTTTCCCCATAATATGGACTGCAAGGTAAGGAATCTGTTTCATCCCAAAAGTGCTCAGGTACTGGTAACACAACCCCAGATTCATCCGAAACTGACCAAATGTTGGCACCACTAGGACAGCTGGAACCATCAGATGAAGAGGCTTGTCTCCCAAGTCTGCAATTTATGTGAGCAGAAAAGTGAGCAGAATATAGATATTCACTGAGACTTCTTGCCAATTAAGATCAGCTGACTGCAACCAATTTAAGAAACTGCTCTGGCACACATTCTCTATTGAAAACAACCAACCATCTGATCTCTGGCTCTGGTAAGGTGTTTCTATTTCTGGTTGAGATACTAGAAACCTTAACTTTGGACTGGCTACTTTGACTCTTGGACTAGCTAGTGTTCCTGTTGTCTCTTGGATTCTTTAATTGGTTTTCAATTCTATCCATCATGTTCCCTCATTAGTAAACCCTCCAGACAAGCTTGTCTCCAATAACTCTGCTTGAATTATTGCCTTGCCTTATATCAGTGGTTCTCAACCTGTGGGTCCCCAGATGTTTTGGCCTTCAACTCCTAGAAATCCTAACAGCTGCTGGGATTTCTGGGAGTTGTAGTTCAAAACACCTGGGAACCCACAGGTTGAGAATCACTGCCATATGAAAGAATTCACAAAAATTGCTTTTTCTCTAACAACTGTCCATGGTAGTGCTGGAGCCAGCTTGGCAAGTATGGCCTTTTCTTAGACCAAACTGTAAGTACATTGAGGGTCAACCCACTCCTTTCCACGCAACAACAGAGGGAACAATTCCTCAGAAGTCCAGCCACTCAAATGTCATGGTTCCAGATCCCTCAAGCTGTAAACTAGCCATTGATTGCCAACTGGATGTCCAATACAGAGGGTCTCATGTGATTGATCACTTAGATGAGCACCACCAAATCTCTCAAACCTGAAATGAAGAAACTGAACGATGTATATTAATAACAGCTTGCAATCCACTTTGAAGAGAGCAAACATATTTTAAAATATAAATCCACTACTAAAATGCAAAATTAGTAAACACCGCTTTCATTTTAAAAGAAAGAACTCAGCAGTGTGTAATTTCAATGGGCATGAATTGATGCTTTCTTACTCATTGACAATTTTAAAACACAAAACTATTATAAGTTGTACGTAGATTATAGGGAATTAGTGGCCAAACACAGAGACATTAAAGGACTGCTGTTTTTTCCCTCTCCCTCTCTCACATATACCAGTAGTTCTATCTAGGTTCTACCTTAAGTGTCTCCGTTAGTATGGTTGAATTTGCTAGGTGACCTACGCTCATCATGATGAATTCAAGTTCATAACATCATGCTGATAAAATAGGGAAGAAATTCTCTTTACCAATATTGCAATTTTTCTATCAGAAGCTCAGACCCAGAAGCATAAATCCACACTAAAATCAGCCTTGGGAATTAATTCTTCACATTAGAAACAAGATTAGTTCCTGCTTCTGAGAAAACACGGCTGTATTATATGTACAGTGTTACTTGTTGCCTGGACAACACACTGTTAATTCCAATAGATTCCTTTTATCATAAAAACAGATTTGCACTGAAGGGCAAAGACCACCTCCATATGCATCCAGACTGCATTACAATCTAATACATCACCTTATACATTTATAGGTGTCTGCTTCTCTTGGCTTGCTGAAATACTCTCTATAAAAATGTCCATGTGAAAAGTCGGTTTAAATGTCATGTGTTTTCACTTGGAAACTACCTAGTTGGGTGAGCATCAGTTTCAACAACAAAGATCCCAGTGACAAAAAGAAAACATTTCTTCTTCAGAATATGGATGGTCACTAGGAGCTTTTGAACAGATACTGAATACCTCCTGTTGTTTCCTGCTCCTTTCTGATGACAATTGAATTTTGCACTGGATGAAAATAACACTAACGCACTCCCTAAAAATAGTGTCAGGTTGGTTGCAAATGCAAAATAAGAGAGTCATTTACATCCATTGGGAAAACATGTGGATAGTTATTCAACAACCAACAAATTATAGCATGAACTTTTGTGGATTAGAGCCCACTAACAAATCTGCAAAATGTTATTTGGAATTTCATGTATATATACAGTGTATTTATATATAATCTATGGATGTTTATTTTGATAAAACTGTGGGCTACAAGACTCACAACAAACTGACATGTCAACTGTTTTCAAAATCAGGTATCTAACACTTGATTAATCTTTGCTGAATGTGGAAAATGTGAGATGAAAGAAAAGTTGCTTGAATAACATTATTTCTATAAGTAATATAACTACACAAGTCTAAGACATTTTTTTGGCCAAGGAAGAGAGCCATGATGGAAAATGGGGAAACTGAAAAGCAAATCCACAATTGTAATGTGATGTTATGAAATTAATTACAATCAAGACAGCTTGGGAAATTGTATTATTCTAGGGAAATGGGGAATGTGATTATAACATGCAAATTGTGATGTCACCACAACAAGCAATGAAAAATATTTATTTTGGTTTGAGCTTATATTACAGGATATCATGTCATTACTGTAGCATAATGCCATAAAGATTACATTGAGTTACTAGGAACCACTGAAAGAGCTATTGTGGAAAGGCCTGCTCATTGCTCTCCAATGTGTATTGGACTTCATTGTATTATGCAACTAAACTCACACTGATGGTAATTTTTGGAAAGTTTGATTAAAGTAGTTACAGTAGCTGATGAGAATGGCTGTTTTTTTTTTACTTTTGACATACTTGGAGAGACCAAGAAAGAGTAATTGCCAGCAATACTCCATGTGGTGCTTTATAAATCTTAGCATGTAGCTCTTGAGCTCAAGTTATAACCTTAAAAGGCATTTGCTTATACAGAGCAGAAAGGTCTCTGTTTGTTGGAGCCTGCCAAATGACAACTCACCGAATAGGAAAGCATTAGGATTTTTAGTTGGAGTAATGTTCTTCCAAACAGCCCATGCTGTGCTAATAAAACTATTGTGACTGGCATCGTCCGTTGTGGAAACTGACAGAAAAAGCAGTTAAGTAGTTTTTCAGAAAGGTTCCAACAGTAAATCATTAAAGCATGCAAACAATCCTCCTTCATCAACCTGCATATTGTTTAGTAAAAGCAATCACAAATCCAAAACAATGTAAACAAACACGTTGGCAGCTAATGAACATTTCCCCAATGTTCACTGTAAATAGATCTACAACTTGGAGAACATTTATCCAACACATTGTCAACTCATAGTAAACACATCTACAACTCATTACCCAGAATGTTGTCACCTCATTGCAGTTAAAGATGGTTGCAGGCTAACTGTAGTGTTTCTTTACACACAACTAGTTTAATAGCCTAAGGGGGGAAATGGCCCCAAATCCCTGCGACTTGGAATTTAACAACATTTTATACCTTTTGAAGATGTGAGTCAAAATAAGGAGTCTCAAAGCAGAAGTTATTTTCTCTTTATTGGTGCCATTCATAATGATAACTCTGTTGAACTTCTGCAAAACATGGACCCTCTACACTCTCAACTTCTGGAAAGATTTCGTCAGTGTTGCCTTTGAAAAATCCTGCAAATCTTGGAAAAACAGTGTTCCAGTGTTCTGGAAGAAGCAAATAAACTATTATTCAACTCAATTTCGCTACAATGGCCACATTGTCTGAATGTCCAACCACCATCTCCCAAAGCAGTTACTTTATTCGCAGCTTAAGAATGGAAAATGAAATGTTGCTGTACAGCATAAATATCGGCTTAAAGCTAACCTTAAAAATGTGGTATAACCCCTGAGAACTGAGAAGCCCTGGCACTTGAGCATCGTAACTGGAGGCAGGGGCGGCTCGTCCATTACGCAAAGTAAGCGGTCGCGGAACACTTTTTTTTGCCAAGGGGCGACTCTGTAAATGCCCCTCGACCAGGGCCGGCTGAACCATTAGGCGAATTCTCCGGGGCGCTCTTGCCCCCCCCCCCTCCCGGCCCACCCGTCCTCTCCCTGCCAGGCAAAGGATCGGCCACTCGTCAGGCCTCACCTTCCCTTGCCTGGGCACCGAGGGAAAGGGAGCCGTACAGCCCTCGGCCTTGCTGGGCCCGACGCGGGGTGGGCAGGAGGCGCTTTTCAAGATGGACCTCGCTCAACAAGTGCCGGTCCCTTCTTTCTTCTGCCACGGCCGGTCGTGGGGCGCCTTCCCACCTGTTTGGCAGGTGGGCGCGCAAACGGGTCGCGTGAAAGGCACCTTTAATTAACAAACCCTTTCACGTGGCTCAGCCTGTGCGCCCACTCGCCAAACAGGCAGGAAGTTGTCCCAAGGCCACGGCAGAAAAAAGAAGGGAAAGGGCGGCTGAAGGAATAAGGCCCCTCCTCTACTTCCTCTTTTCTTGCCCTGCAACACTTGCAATCCTATCCGGGCTCCAAGCAGCAGCAAGAGGGGTTTTGCAGTAGCAGCAGCAGGAGGAGGAAGAGATGTAAGAAGACGGTGATGGCACAAGCAGCAGCAAGAGGAACAGGAGGAGGAAATGCCGGCTCCTTCCTTCCTTCCTTCCTTCCTTCCTTCCTTCCTTCTCCTGTTTCATCCTCTCCATTCTTGCAGCCTCGTGTTCCAGCCCCAGGAACACGGAGTCATCTTTGCCCCCAAAGAAAGTACTCCAGCACATCAAGGTTTGCTGCTTTGAATTGGACTCTATGGCAGGGTTTGGGGTTTGTTTTGTTTTGCACCCCTCTTTGCCCTGCCTCCTTCACCTCTTCTCGCTGGAGGTTTCCTCCCCAGAGAGAAAAGGCAGCAGCGAGAAAGAGGGGAGCCAAGGCTGGCCTCCTCGTCCTCCTGCCTCTTGCTAAGTTTCTTCCCTCCTTGGCAGGGCTCCCTTGTTGTTTTCTAGGTCACCCCTCTCACCTTCCAATGTCCGCCCAAAGGATCCAAGGAACTTTCTCAAGGGAAGGGTCGGCTATGATCCGGTTGATTCCCCCCTCACTCATCCCTCACCAAGGCTGGGTCTACACACTGCCATATACAACCCACATATCTGATTTGAACTGGATGATATGAGTCTGCACTGCCACAGAAAACAGTTCAAAGCAGATACTCTGGATTTTATATGGCAAATAAATGACTTAGCCTACATTTGATTTAAACCGGATTATATTAAAACCTTGTCCACTGCCATAAAATCCAGATTATCTGCTTCTACATTATTCTACATTGCCATATACAATCCAGAATATCTGTTTTGAACTGGATTGTATTAAACCCCTTCTCCACAGCCATATAAAATGCAGATTATCTTCTTTAAACTGGATTATATTAAGACCTTTCTCCACTGCAATATAAAATCTGGATTGTTTTATTTGCACTGGATTTTATTAAGCCTATTCTGCATTGCCATATACAATCCAGAATATCTGTTTTGAACTGGATTGTATTAAACCCCTTCTCCTCAGCCATATAAAATGCAGATTATCTTCTTCAAACTGGATTATATTAAGACCTTTTTCCATATAAAATCCAGATTATTTGCTTTGGACTGGATTATATTAAGCCTATTCTACATTGCCATATACAATCCAGATTATCTGCTTTGGACTGGATTGTTTTAAACCCTTTCTCCATAGCCATATAAAATGCAGATTATCTTCTTCAAACGGGATTATATTAAGACCTTTTTCCACTGCAATATAAAATCTGGATTATTGTATTTGAACTGGATTATATTAAGACCCTTTTCCACTGCCATATAAAATCCAGATTATCTGCTTTGGACTGGATTATATTAAGACCCCTCTACATGGCCATATACAATCCAGAATATCTGTTTTGAACTGGATTATATTATGCTCCTTCTCCACAGCCATATAAAATGCAGATTACCTTCTTCAAACTGGATTATATTAAGACCCTTCTACACTGCCATCTACAATCCGGATTATCTGCTTCAAATGGGATTGTATTAAACACCTTCTCCACAGTCATATATAATCCAAATTATCTCCTTTAAACGCCACTCAAAAACAGGGGAATTCCAGACAGCAACCAATCAAGTGCCAGTGGACACCTCCCATACAAAGGATGCCTCCAGGCAACAACACTAATTAAGCTGTTGTAGGTTTTTTCGGGTTATATGGCCATGTTCTAGAGGCATTCTCTATTGATGTTTTGCCTGCATCTATGGCAAGCATCCTCAGAGGTAGTGAGGTCTGTTGGAAGTAGGAAAGTGGGTTTATATATCTGTGGAATGACTAGGTTGGGGCAAAGAACTCTTGGGAGCTAGGTGTGAATGTTTCAACTGACTACCTTGATTAGCGATGGAAGGCCTGGCTGTGCCTGGGAGAATCTTTTGTTGAGAGGTGATTAGATGTGCCTGATTGCTTCCCCTCTGCTGTTTTGCTGTTATAACTTTAGAGTTTTTTTTTAATACTGGTAGCCATATTTTGTTCTCTTCCTTTATGTTGAAATTGTCCACATGCTTGTGTATTTCAATGGCTTCTCTGTGTAGTCTGACATGGTGGTTGTGAGAGTGGTCCAGCATTTCTGTGTTCTCAAATTTCTGTGTTCTCAAATAAAGTTGTTGTTGTTATTGTTGTTTGAAACACAACAAGATTAGTACACAGCGAACAAATCACTATGCTGGGAGTTGTATTGGATCACACATCAGACACTTACCAAGTGTCTAGGACTATGTGTTATATCAGCGAATAATGTGTGTAGATCCCAGCAGGGGGCCTTTTCACCTCTACCTTCTACCTTTTATTTTTCAGTGATTGGTTGGGGGGGGGCACCAAAATAATGTTTGCTTACCTTTGAAAATTACCTAGGGCCGCCTCTGACTGGAGGTCAGCTGTTACCAAAAGTGCAATGGATTTTGAATAGACACAAATAAAGGGTGAAAGGGAGAAACATGCCAAGAGGAAGCCATGTCAAGCAAACCCTTGCTTGTGACCACCCTCCATCTATGTCCTCAATGTGAAAGACCACGTGGATCCAAAATAGGTCACCACAGTTGTTTATGGATTCCCCTCTGGGAAGACAATCATATTCAGCTACAGATGATCACCCATGATGATAATATGAACTAATGAACACATTCAACAAATCTAACCAAATCTAACCAGCTCTGCGGTGCAGTACAGTCAATCCTCTACATTCACTGAGTTTAGAGGCACTGGACCCGTGCAAAAGTGAAAAAACTATGAACAAATGAAACTATTTTCTTACCTTAGAGAACACATATCTCTGGAAATCTCTAGGTCCTTTAGTGCAACTCTGTGGTCAATTTCTGAAAGTTGACCATAGAATCATGCTGGGGAACTGACAAATGCTTGGAGAAGTGTTCTTTTTAGAAATCTTTATGTTCTCCAGAGCAACTCTATGGGAAAATATAACCATAGAGCCACACTTTAGGACCAAGAGAGTCCTAGACAGAAGACATTAATCAAACCTGTTGAATAATCAAGTCAGCAAAAGTAAAACCCACAAGTGTAGAGGACTGACTGCAATTTCTTCTTTTACTCCTGCACAGATGATGATGATGATGATAATGATAATAATAATAATACTTTATTTGTACCCCACTACCATCTCCCCAAGGGACTTGGTGCAGCTTACATGAGGCCAGTACATCAATAAACGACGGCGATAACAAATAATCAATACAAAACAGTTAAAATAAAGCTCATAAACAAAAAACACACAATAAACAATAACAATAACATAAAAGCATTTAAAAATCAATGGCCAGGCCAAATGTAATAATTTAAAATTTTAAAAAATAACGCTGAGCATGAACAAGGTAGGATATAACTGTTATAGGGTTTTCAAAAAGAGATGAGGGAATGTAGTCAGTCCTAAATCAATGGTAAAGTGCATTTTGAGGGCATATTGCTGAAAGTTTTCCTTATTCTGGGAAGGCACACTGGAACAACCACGTTTGTCCCCCAACCCCTGAAATAATCAGACCACACAAGATAGCTGGGTTTAAATAAGGGCAACTTTATTTATAGTTACCTATTTGTATTTTAACTGTTTAGAGCAAACACAACTTCTTGGCTTTGTCTAGCCTAATCCTTAGCTCTGTGGGGCGAACAATGCATCCCGCGTAACCTTAATACGGGTAGCCTCCTAAAACACAATATCTTGCAACTTTATTAAGATAACCAAGCCCAGACTCTTATCCCCCCCTTCCCATTTTTGGTCCATTTTCTTCCCCTCACCTGACCACCGATAACTTCAGGTGAGTGTATTCTTTAATGGCATGTCAATCCTGAAGGGGGATGCCTGGGAACTCTATTAACTATTTAACTTATTGAACTATTTTCTGTGACAACCTATTTAAAACCGCACCATCCCAATTTGCCGCTAACAGTATAGGGTAGGCGAAAAACCCTCCTAGAACATAAGAGGGGAAAAATTCCTACCCGGCCCCCTAATGGCAACCTGTTATACTGTTCTTATAGGGCGGGCGTGGTGGGTCGAAGGTCGGCTTCAGAATGAAGATTGGAGGCGGGCCAGCCAACTGGCTGGCTCCGCCCCCAATAAGTAGTTCCGGCCGGAACTACTTCTTCTTTTCAGTGGAGGGGGACAAACTCCTCTCTCTCCCCAGCAAGCAGGTAAGTGAAAGGCCATTTCAGGCTCCTCCTAAAGACTGCCAGCGTTGGGGCATGTCCTTGGGGAGTGAATTCCAGAGTCGGGGGCCACCACCGAGAAGGCCCTCTCCCTCATCTTCACCAATTGCGCCTGCGAAGGAGTTGGGAGCGTGAGCAGGGCCTCTCCAGACGATCAAAGAGATCGTGTGGGTTCATACACAGAAATGCAGTCACGCAGGTAGGTGGGTCCCGAATCATTCAGGGCTTTGTAGGTAAGAACTTGCACCTTGAATTGGGACTGGAAAATGAACGGCAGCCAACGGAGCTCCTTGAACAGGATGGTTGACCGCTCTCTGTAAGAAGCACCAGTTAGCAACCTGGCTGCCACCTGTTGAACCAATTGAAATTTCTGGGATGTTTTCAAGGGCAGCCCCACGTAGAGTGCATTACAGTAATCCAATCTGGAGGTGACTAAGGCATGGACCACCCTGGCCAGATCTGACTTCACGAGGTACGGTCGCAGCTGGCGCACGAGTCTTAATTGTGCAAAGGCCCTCCTGCCCACCACCGATGCCTGAGCTTCAAGCATAAGTGATGAGTTCAGGAGGACACCCAGACTGCTGACCTGTGACTTCAGGGGGAGTGCAACCCCATCCAGCACAGGTTGCCACTCTATACCCCGATCTGGTTTACGATCGACAGATACAGCATGTTCTCTTGTAAGGCCACAAAAGAACATTGTGAAGAGCAACAACATTGAACATTTATTACATTTTGAGTTCAGATTAATAACTGATAAAGGATCCATGTTCTTCAGGCCCAACCACTATTTTTCCTGCAAACCTCTCTTCAAATTAAAGCATAAACACATACTTCACAGAACAACTTTATGCTGAGTGAATGAAATTGCAGTAGCTTTATTAATGACTCTAACAAATAAGAGCAATGAATGCTATGTGGAATCATAATGGAAGGAATTTCCTCAGAATAGCATATCATACTGGAAACAGGAAATTTGATGAGTGGACACAGCTAAAATGGGGTAGGAAAGTCATTATTGATATCTGAGTGGCATCAGGATTTCTAAGTTCCTTTGCCAATGCTTTTACCTAACCCTACCCAGCCAGATCCAAAAACACTTATCTTGAAAACAGTAAAAAAAACAAAACACCCTACACCACAGGTATTGAGAAAGAAGAAGGAGAAGAAGAAGAAGAAGAAGAAGAAGAAGAAGAAGAAGAAGAAGAAGAAGAAGAAGAAGAAGAAGAATGTTTGTTTGGTTGTTTGGTTGTTTATTACCTGCTTCCCCTTATAATTAAAAAACTTTATTTATATCCTGCCACCATCTCCCCAAGGGAACTCAGGGCAACTTGCAAAGGCACTCCCCTTATGGCTTGAGGCAGGGCACAACATAGTTAAAATACACCATATTATTAAAAGTATGAGGTCAAACATAGCAGAATTGCTTCTTGTTATTTCCATAACTTTGAATCCTTCAGGTTACAATTGTCTAAAAGGAAGCATTTATACTTGGAAAGGTAGATGAATCTTTCTATCAGTATGTTAAACTTGATGAATCACTCACTATGTGTAAATTTCAAAAGTCACCTTGACATACAGATAACTGGTAATATACAAGGAATTTGAAAAGGATGGAGCTCTGCCGACTCTCTGCAGGCTGATTACAATTAACAATGTGGCTATATCTGCAATACTGACAAAGGACAAGTAGTCAACTAAGAAAAGGAAAGAAGGCATCCTAACAGATGCCAAATGTAACTTTTAGAATGTAAAATATTTTTGTCAACAAATAAGGAAACTCATCCTTTCAGCTCCCCACGACCTTCTACTTCTGCTGTGCTGAAATTTATGAAGATCGGAGGAAAGCAAAAATCTCCAGCCTATTGTAACATCCAGTAGAGATCAGACAGATTATTGATGGGGATTGTCAATGTCCCTATGGCAAAACAAGCTGCTATTGTCTCAGTCATTTGGCAGCATTCATTACATTCATTATTTAGCCAGATGTACTCTGGGCTCTCTCTCTCTCTCTCTCTCTCTCTCTCTCTCTCTCTCTCTCTATATATATATATATATATATATAATACACACACACATCACACACATATACACACCTCACAGACTAATCCCAAACCCATGGAGACCAACAGAAAATTCCCTATAGTTATAAGTTATAAGGCTTTACTTTTAAGAACCATACGCTTTTCCAAACTTAACCTTTAAAAAAAACCCATCTGCCCATTACTTGAACTTATTTTTCAATTCTGACTTCATTGCTATAGTCTGTTTTCTTTAGGAGCATGTTTCTATTCTTCATTTTGGCATGGGCATTATCCCAGTCATTCTAGAAAATACTCCCTCATGATTAAAACTTGGCTTCTTTACAAGCTTCATTTTATCTGTTAAATATATCCATATCTTCTTTCTCTGACTGCACAGGAGGTCTAGAACAACATCCAAGAATCTCCAGGACAAGCAACCTTTATTTTCCTTAACTTCTTTCCAAACTGTCTCTCATGTCAGACAAAATATTTATGTCTGTTTCCTCTGTAGACTCGGTATAATCAGAGACACTAATTTACTGTGAGTGGAAAATCTAAATTCCTTGTTCAAGGGTAGTTTTCCCATATTACACTACTATCTGACTATGTCCTTTTTGTCTTCTAAAACATAAAAATGTATACGTATGCAAGCAAAATTTTAATCCTTAGTTTACATATCAAGAAATGGAGTAAGGCTCTGGATTCCAAATGGCAAGCCCATTCCCCAAATACGTCAAACAAATATGTTACAAAATATAGAGAGTTTACTGAGGATACTTGCCAGATCTATTTTGGAAGGATTTCCTATTTATTTTCCTCTCCCATTTGGGTTTTATGGGTACTATGGGGCCTCTTCATGCATCTCTCTCCTTTTTTGCACAGAAATAATTCTCTTTATAGAGAAGAAAAAAGAAGCAACATCACAAGTGAATTGACATGTGTGCATATTTTGCTGCAAACATGTCATTTGTTACATAACGAATATGTAACGAATAGAAAAATCCTATCTAAAGGGGATGGCCAGGATTTTGGAATAGACAAATAAGTGTATTCTGTTTTTAAAAGTACATTCTTCAATCTCAGATAAATTTTGGGATATGTCTATCACTAGAAGAGATACTTGTAAAATAATCTGTTTATGAGTTCCCCTCTCCTCCTTTTCTTTTTATTTCTCATGCTATAGCTCATGTTGAGAAGCTCAATTTCAAACTTACTTTGCCATTTAGTGTGGTTGGCCATGTTGATGTGGTGAAGGCTTCTTCAAAGACCTAAGTTATCTGGGACACACTACAGTTGTTTCACTGCCAGTCAGGGTTTACTAATGGAAGTGGAAAGCAAAAGGTAAATAGAAAGATCACACTATAGCTTGAGTTCATCAAGGAGTTTCCAAGACCTGAGTGGGAGGGAAATTTTGGAGGCTCTCATTTATAGAGTAACCAAACATTAAAGATGACCTTGTGGCTAGTAATCACAAAATTCTACATCACTTCTTTTCCGTGATTGAGAGATATAACTACCTCCTCCTCCTTATAGAGAAAATGTATACCTACATTGTGATGGAGTTATGTTGGTGTTAAGATTTCCACACAGAGATCACTGTATTCAGTGGTCATGCCTTGTGTCCTCTAAATGCATGACCCAAGATCTTTGATCTCATCACATTGGGATTTTTATGGCTCTTTTTTCCTCTTCTGGATGGAGCCTGACAAGCGCCATCAAATTACACTGGCTTGGTCCCACCCCCATTACTCTTGAAGTGGAGGCTAAGCATCTCAAGATGCTTCCTCAGCCAAGATGGAGAGGCAAGTGTGTTTTGGGGAGCTCCGATGGGACTACCCATTTTCCCCCTTTCCTCCACCTGATGGGAATAGAGTGCCAATGCACCTTGTCCCGTCCCCACCATGTGATGGGAGAAGGAGAGAGGGGACGCAGGGTGCCATGAGCATTCGCCTGCTATTTCACCAGCGACTGCTGGCCAAATGGCATGGCCTGGGGGCTGTGTGAAGAGATCTAAGGCTCAAAAACATGTCTGAAGTCCAACATCTTATTGTAGAGTCTTACTCATCTTAACCCTGCAATTGGTCAGTTGGTTGGTAGCCTGATCAGAGAACAGGTCAAAGAATATCACAAAACAATAAATATAGTTTAGCTAGCTTTCGTATTAAATATTGAGAAGTATGTAAGGAGGAAAAGTTATAAGTATGCAATTTATTTCCTTTTTTATTTTTTTTTACAACGATTACAAAGCAAACCTTATTTCTTTATCCACCCTGTGTAGGAAACTGGAAACTAAATAAGAAGTAGGGAACAAAAGCTGGAATGTGACCAGAGGAGAACGACTAAAATGATAAAGGGTCTGGAGAACAAGCCCTATGAGGAGTGGCTTAAGGAGTTGGGCATGTTTAGCCTGAAGAAGAGAAGGCTGAGAGGGGATATGATAGCCATGTATAAATATGTGAGAAGAAGCCACAGGGAGGAGGGAGCAAGCTTGTTTTCTGCTTCCCTGGAGACTAGGATGCGGAACAATGGCTTCAAACTACAAGACAGGAGATTCCATCTGAACATGAGGAAGACCTTCCTGACTGTGAGAGCCGTTCAGCAGTGGAACTCTCTGCCCCGGAGTGTGGTAGAGGCTCCTTCTTTGGAAGCTTTTAAACAGAGGCTGGATGGCCATCTGTCAGGGGTGATTTGAATGCAACATTCCTGCTTCTTGGCAGGGGGTTGGACTGGATGGCCCATGAGGTCTCTTCCAACTCTTTGATTCTATGATTCTATGAAAAACACCTTGTACATCTGCTACATCAAAGATGAGGTTATACACATGGGAAAAGTGCAATAAACACACTATAAAATGAAGATGAAATATATAATACTATAATTGATCTTTTAACAGCTTTAAGGAGTCTCTGATAATTTCTTGGAAAAATGGTTTCCCATCTTAATCTTTATTGATTCAATGAATGTGAGGAGATACAGCAATATTAAGCTCTATTTTTATTTATTATTTAGTTGGATGGAAGTTACTTATGTTTATATATGGCTGCATGGAAGGCCATACTGTTACCAGTTATTTTTATTGGTCTTGTTGAACAAAACAAATGGTGTTTAAGTTTCTTTTTAAAATGTGTTTTATGCATAATATTTTCACTCCACTTTTGCTTGTTTAGGCTGTTTAGGCATAGGGCAGAAATGAAATGACTGCATTTACATTTTTTTCTGTTGGGTGTTAGGCTCCCCACATTTTTCTGACAACAGCTTGGTCATTTTTGTGAGACAGACATTTAACAGCTACATGACTACTTGAAGCTGTAATCTTTTACTGAAGGAGAAACAGAAAGGAGAGAGCTACTTCACCTGCTTTTTGTGTAACCGTTAAAGGTTCTCGCATAAAAAAGAATGGCTGCCCAAATCGGAATGGGCCATGAGTCAAAGGTCTGTGTGCTGTATTTCAGAGGAAGAAACTGGCAAAACCAGGCGTGACTACTCCTTGCCTAAGAAAATATTTTAAAATTCATGGGGTTGCCATAAGTTGACAAGCAGCTTGAAGGCATATGCATGCATGCATACATACATACATGTACACACAAACAAACACACACACGTCAAATTCAGAAGAAGAACTCAAAACCAGCTTTGAGAATTTCCTATTGGAAGGAAACCAGTGTGGGATGGCATTTGCTTTTGAGGAAGTACTCTGCTCATGTTTAGCTTGCTTGGTAATCAATTTCCTTACTACTTAATTATGCTACTTATTTTGACTTGTTTCCTGCAGTATATGCAGCATTGTGGATGTACTTTGTGGTTAGATAGATATGCATATCTGAATGTAGAGTGCATTAGTAATTAGCTTTCCAAGAGCCATATATATTTTAAAAGAATTAAGTTGAGGAACCTAATGCTCTGGGGCCAAACCAATAATCTTATACTTACTTTAAGCTCTCAGGGTTTCTTTCTTTTCAGAATGTGGTTATGGATTTCTTTGTTTGTATGTTAAAAATAAAGACAAGGGGGAAAACAGAAGAATCCATGGCAGGTATTAAGGAAATCAGCAAGTATAGCTACTTGTGTAAAATATACATTTCAATACATACATATTAGTAAAATATGACTATTGTAATAATATGTATTCATTTAAATTTATTTATTTGTTTATTTATTTATTTATTTTATTAATCAATTTTATATACCGCCACTCCCTGAAGGCTCGGAGCGGTTCACAATATGCACATATAATACATAACATTACAATCAAGGAAACTTTTGATCAGCAAGGTTCAAATGCCAGCCTAAATAAATAAGTTTTACAAGCTCTACGAAAGGATAGTAAATCTCGGAGAGCTCGTGTCCCCACTGGCAAGGCATTCCACAGGTAAGGAACCACCACCGTAAATGCTCTACGCCTAGTAGACATCAGGTGAAAGGTCCTAAAATTGGGAACTTCAAGTAAATTCTGGTCATCTGAATAGAGTGAGCTCTGGGGTTTGTAGGGGATGAGGCGGTCCCTCAAGTATTCCAGCCCCGAGCCATATAAGGCCTTGAAGGTAAGAATCAGCACTTTGAAGGTAATCCAATACTCAATCAGCAACCAGTGCAGTTGTTGCAAGATTGGAGTGATATGACACCTCGCTGAGACCCCTGCAAGAAGCCGGGCAGCAGCATTTTGCACTAGTTTAAAGTTTTTGGTTTTTTTAATCTGTTTGTTGTTTTGTTCTGTTAGAAATGTAATACAGTGTTCTGGTTGTGGATGACACGATAAATAAAATGTAGAGGGCGTTACAACAGTCCAGTCTTGAGATGACCGTAGCCTGGATCACCGTGGCCAGGTCGTCCCTGGACAGATTGGGAGCCAGTCGCCTAGCCTGACGCAGATTGAAAAATGCGGCTCTGCTCACAGTGGAGGCCTGGGCCTCCATCGTCAGCATAGGGTCTAGAAGGACTTCCAGACTCTTTATCAAAGATGACGGGCATAATATCACGCCATCCAGTGCAGGCAACCAGATCACCCCTCCCAGGCCCATAGCCAGGATTTCGATTCGGGAGGGGGGGGGGAGTTTGTTTTTTTTGGGGGGGCTGAGTCTGAGTGAAAGAGGGTCTACCCTAGCAAACCTTCTATATTGTTACCCCATGCATATGGGATATATTGAGTATGGTGATCAGATCATGATATGAATAAACATAACAGTTTAAATAATGCACCAGTAAGGCCTTTTCATGAACCATCATGAGAATTTCGGGGGGGGGGGGGCTGAAGCTCCTCAAGTCCCGTCCCCCCCTTACTACATGCCTGGCCCCTCCGTCCGGGCGACCCAGTCAAAGGATCTCCGTCTTCGCTGGATTCACTCTCAACCTGCTGGCACACAACCATCCAGTAACGGCCTCAAGGCATTGATGGAAATTATGTCCTTTGCTGCTTTATCATTTTGACATAAAACCTCTTTCTTTATCTCCTTTTTTTCTTCTATAAGGCTGCAATCCTGTACATAGAATTACCCTGTTGAAAAGAATGGTGTTTATGAGATATGCATTTTGGCATAACTTCCCTTAACAGTATCTGTCCTGCTGTCCTAAACTGTAGCAACAAATGGTCTTAGTCTACTACATTGATTCACAGTCTAATAGGGCATTCAGCTGAAGTCAATCTAAAACCAAATAATGATTTGGGATAGCTTTCTGCTTCTTCTTATCTGTTGGAAAGGATTATCCTGGAACATTTTTATACTGCACAATTACAACAGCATTATTTCTCTTGCAAAAAAAATCATAGATTTGGAAGAAACCACAGGAGCTATCTAGTCCAACCCTCTGCCATGCAGATAACAGTATCAAAGCACTTTTGACAGATAGCCATCCAGCATCTGTTCAAAAGCCTCCAAAGATCAGACTCTACTATAGTCTTAAAGCAGCATATCTCACTGTTTGTCTGGATGTTTCTCTCTGCCTCTGGGGACAGAATTTAGGACTCTTTCACATAGCCATATAATCTAGAATATCAACATCTGCTTTGAACTGAGTTATTTGAGGGCTTTTCCACACAGCCCTATATCCCAGAATATCAAGGTGGAAAAGCCCACAATATCTGCTTTGGGTTATCTGAGTCCACACTCAGATAATATGGAATTTCCTGCCTTGATATCCTGGGATATAGGGCTGTGTGGAATGGCCCAGAGACCATACTGCTATATAATCCAGTCCAATGTGGATTTTCTACAACTGTGTGGAAAGGGCCCAGCAGCAGTGAGGACTTGCCCTCTGTGAAACTGTCTAAAAGGCCACTGAAATGCCTCCATCTCTTTATGGCAATTATATTTTTTCAAGCTATATTGGATTGCATGATCATTGCGATCTCTTCCAACTCTAAGATTTTATGATCTCATTTGTCTACTGAAATTAAAAGTATTATTTTTCCACACTCCTATTTTTGTACCAACAAAATATATGAGAAGTACATTGGTTGGACTAATTGATTGATATTCTCCCAGTATGAGATCCAAGGCAACAAGTGAGAGGAAGTTGCTGACTCAGGGTGATCAACCGTTTATTCTGGGGAAGCTTGGGCTTGACCTGATCTATAACATATATTTGACATATATCATACCCAGTCTCTTCCTCTAGCCTGTATCCATTTTCCTTTTTCATTCTCTTTCCCCTTAGACTCTTAATTTTGTTATCCATATTTTGTAAGAACATCTATTAGGCCTGGGTAACAACGCAAAAATTTGTTTCTAAAATCGATTTGTAATTGGGGGGTTTTTTTGTTTCGATATTTAAAATAATTACAAAATTTTCCAAAAAAAAGGTTCGGTATTTACGAAATTTCGTAAATATTTACAAAACATTTTGTAAAGATGGCGCCCTTTTTTTTCAATATTTTTTAAATATTTTTTAAATTTAATTATTAATTTAGTAGAATAGGGAGGAGAAATTAAAATTATTATTAAGGAGGGAAGGCAGGCACTCACTCCGGCGGGCCCTCTCGCTCGCCGCTCGCTCGCCCCTCTCGCTCGCCCTCTCGCTCGCTTGCTCAGCCGGCGCCGAGAGAGGAGAGCTCCCAGCAAGCATCGGCAGGTGGCCATCTTACGTATTTCCAAAATGGACGGAAATACAAAATTTTTTGGCGCCTGCCATTTCGATATTTAAAAACACTTCCAGGTTAAAAAAAAGTTTTGTAATCGTTTCGTAATTCAAAAATTAACGAATTTTTTAACGAATTACGAATTAACGAAACGAATTGACCAGCCCTAACATCTATCTTTATATATTTTACGAATAATAATAATAATCATCATCATCATCATTATTTATATTCTGCCCTATCTCCCCAAGAAGACTCACTAAGCTTATAAATTTTCTTTGCTAAACCTTGTGTGAGGAGCTAGACATGGGATTGGTTCTTGTTCAGCTTCTGCATATCCATTTTTATTCCTTTGCTTCAGAAATCCTCTATTATTACTTTTGTTTCAAAAAAATTGGGGATGTTGGAGTAACAGATCCAGCCCTCCAGGATATTATGTGGGTGAGCTATATGTGGACTATGAATTTTCAGATACCAGTATTATCTGCCTTAATGCAATTTTTTTTCTTCCACCAATTTTTATTTCAAATAGCATATACACACATGCCTGCATGGAGACCTTTTGAAGAGGCAGTGAGGGGAGGAAGAACAACTTCTTTTGCCATTGAGTCATGTCTCTTGGACAGGGTGAGGCTGGACTGGGGAGTCAGAAGCTGGCAGATTTGTGACAAATGTGGTTATCACCTGGGAAGTGAAGTTGCGTGTTGGGGAAGTAGCTGAGTCTCTGAAGCCTGGAAAAAAGAGTAATGGTATGTAAGCTGGCCCCTGAATTTGAAACAGCTTTCTGCTTATTCATTGGCTGGCAGGCCCTGCACTGATCTGGTCAAAGTGACTAAGATGTGGTTTTCACTCCAGTTGGGTAAACTGATATAAAGCCAGGAGTTGGAACCAGCTTTGCTCAGTAGCTCCAAGCACAGTCCCAACCTTCCTCCCTATATTTTTGGGTTATAGTACACTTGCTCTATTTGTCATAACTTTGGAGCGGCATGGATCCAGGACCATGGATCCAGGATTAAGTGACCAGTATCCACCTGGCATTGGTTGGAAAGAGTTCCACCAGGGAACTCAGGGTGTATGGACTAGAGACAGTCTTGTCAGGGAGTTGGTGGGGAGTCAACACTTTCCATACTCCAGCTGAGTGTGACCCAGCAGGACCATCCAATGCCATTCCTAGAGGATTCGGCACAAGCCAAATCTCTCATTACATCAATCAACAAGCAGGTTGGTTGATAATACCTGGATCCAAACCTATGTGTGGGCCAACCCTGTCTATAGCTGTGGATTTGTGGCCTTTTCCCTCCAATTTATTGTGTCTATAAGGTTCTTTAGTTTGGTATGCAAAGCATATCTCACATCTGATCATACAAAGGATTTTGCAGAATGAAACTGTGTGTACATAATATATTGGTCATTTTAATTGCTTTCTCCTTCTCATTCCTGTGAGGGCAAGGGAGCTATATACATGGAGATGTAGGAACCAGCAAGCACAGAAACAAACACACACACACACACACAAATTAGCAACCCTAATTAGAAATAAAGCAATCCAGTTCGTCATTTACAACACAAAAAGTAACTGCATTTGCCCTCCAACTGGTGTTCCTTTAATTACATGAATATCTGATTTTTATTGTTGTCTCCAGCAAGAAATCACATTAAACAATCATACACATTTCCTTTGAAAAGTCTTACCTGAAAAGCAGAAAATGGCAACTGTACAACATGCAATAAGTAGATCTCTTGTTTATGTGTTCTCTCTATTAAATATAAAACATTTTCATTTCCTTTGTATAGGAAATTCAATAGGGCCAGGAAAAAGGGGTCAACCAAGTACTATGACTCTCGCTATAAAAAGTGAATGGTGCTAATATTCCTTTTTCAGCTCTCATGCGCCTGCAAATAAGGAAAAGATAATATATAGCTTTCATAAAACTTCAGGTACAGCAGAGAATTAGCATGAGAGTTGGCGCAAGCAATTTGCAAACGGAAGGTTGGCCAAGATCATAGATTTATGCTACAAAATTTAAATAGTTTTCTCTGGAGGTTACTTGGAACTGTTGGTTGGTGTCGTGCACACTTGGATGTCTTCCTAGGAAGTAGTAGGCAGTGAGAGAGCTATATACCCTGAAAAATCTGTCAGCTCAATTCAGGTTTTGGGTCTATACGCAAGGACGGTTAAAAAATGTGGAAGCTTTAAGAATGTGAATATGTCTGCTTCCAGAATAAAGCATAGTTTAAAAAATGCAAGGGGGGGGGGGGATAGAAGTGGAATGAATTGCTATTTTTATGGTTACACAAATCTATGTGCATGCCCACTTAGCACTGACATGTGGTTTTACCTCACCACAAGAAAATTAACATTAGGGGATTTTTAAAAGGTCATGTGTTACATTCAAATGTAAACATTTAGGAGGTTTCACTTTCACATTTAAGCCTCAAATTGAATTCAGGCACAGGTAATTGAGTGGTCAAAACAAGGTTATCCATGCTATGTCCAGGAGAATTTTAATATCACAAGAACACAAGGTCACAGACCGGAGTTAAGAAGGGAGATTAAGACAATAAGAAATTCAAGCAGCCTTTAATGACATAACTGGGATGGGGTGTGGGGACGCACTGCTGCAAAAAGCAGGAGATGTAAAACTTGTAAATCAATTCAAGAAAGAGCTGAAAAGGGGAAAGCTCAAACATCAAAGAAGCATGTTCTTTAAATGATTGTATATGGTTTACAGGGAAAATTACCATGGATGATTATGCCCCATCCTTTACTTTCACAACTATTTCAAAAGCAGAAGACAAAAGCACTCTTTGGATTCCTGGCAAATTCTTGGAATTTTGTTCTACTATTTAGATATCAAAGATTTTAATGACTACTATGTATGTTTAGAGGGAGTAGCACAACTGTAGGAAACTACATGAACAAGGAAAGATGATTCTATGATTTCATGCTTAAATCATCTAGTTTTTGTATTGTTGAAAGCTTTCATGGCCGGAATCACTGGGTTGTTGTAGGTTTTTCCGGGCTATGTGGCCATGTTCTGGAGGCAATTTTTCTCCTGACGTTTCGCCTGCATCTATGGCAAGCATCCTCAGAGGTAGTGAGGTCTGTTGGAAGTAGGAAAATGGGTTTATATATCTGTGGAATGACCAGGGTGAGACAAAGAACTTTTGTCTGCTGAGGCTAGGTGTGAATGTTTCAACTGATCACCTTGATTAGCATTCAATGGCTAACAATGGACAATTTCAACAGAAAGGAAGAAACCATAAAAATGAACAAAATCTGGCTACCAGTATTTTAAAAAAGTCAAAAATTACAGCAGCAAAACAACAGAGGGGAAACAAATGGGCACATAAAATCACTCTCAACAAAAGATTCCCCCCAGGCACTTCCAAGCCATTGAATGCTAAACAAGGTGATCAGTTGAAACATTCACACCTAGCCCCAGCAGACAAAAGTCCTTTGTCTCATCCTGGTCATTCCACAAATATATAAACCAATTTTTCCTACTTCCAACAGACCTCACTACCTCTGAGGATGCTTGCCATAGATGCAGGCAAAACGTCAGGAGAAAAATTGCCTCCAGAACATGGCCATATAGCCCGGAAAAACCTACAACAACCCATCTAGTTTTTGTTAAAATGATTAGCATTTTGCCTTGCTCCACCAAACATGAGCCAGTATCCAAGGACACTTTGTGCTAATGTGTATTGCCAAACATAGGCAAGAAAGGGATATTAACAATGGAAGAAATCGGAAGACATCCAGCATTTCCATGATTGAGTGCAAAAGATGGCTATTCTTATTGTGCCTGTGCTCCTCCTTCTCAGGTAGGAAAAATCAATGGAAGGATGGGTACATATTTCATTTGGTTTATGGTTGTCCAGGTGGAATAATTCATTATGTATCATAGAAGACCCTCATCCTGGAATTGGCTGTATTGTTCTCCTCTTGCAGCATTTTCCATCACAATGCATGGGAGTTTGTAAGGCAGCAAATCTTTCACATTATCACTTTGAGTCTCCTTTGTAGATAAAAAAGTGGGGAAGAAGAGGAGGAGGAGGAGGAGGAGGAGGAAGTCATAACTCATTTTCTTGTGTCTGAGGAATCTGGTACAGAGGAGCTATATTACAAGGGGTTTCTGACTCCAGATGAGGGTTCCTTCCCTGAATCTGAAGCAGATGAGATGCTCCCTCCTCAGAAAGGTGATAGGCATACATACACCATCTTTTGAAATGTGGTAAAGAGAAAATGAGAAGCTTTGCAAGAATCAGTCTCTATTAATTAGGAAATGCTAACTCATTAAGCATTGGTATCAGAGGCAGTTGAAATCTCGCAAAGCTGCTAGGAATCCTTATTGTTCCCAACAGGGAGTAGGTGTGTGTCTTGGGATTCTTGGTCTCTAGACTGGTTATGTTTGATAACTCCTGTTTTCATCCACTTTGGGGCTTTGGTTATCTAGATTACTGGCTTTGTGTAATGACTTCTGGATCAGATACTATCTTGTTTGTGCCTGCTTCCTCTTCCTGGATTACCTCCTGCATGATTAGATTGACATCCCTGTAGCTGCTTCCATTATGATAATCCATCTTTTGTGGACATGCTCCCTGTAGTCAGGATAACTACCAAAGAGCTAACTAAAGCACTGGATTCTTGCCACCCTGGGTAGCTCTTTTAAAGCTCAAACTAAAACCCAGAATGGATTCACAAACACAATGACATGAGAAACACCATTTACTACTGATCACAATATTACAGAGAACAAATCATCTGTGTCATCCAGACTAATGTTTCACTCTGAAAGAATCTAAGGAAGAGTTTCACAAACTCTGCTTTTCCAGATGTTTTGGAGTTCAGCTCCCTGAATCACTGCTCATTGGCCAAGGCACCTATAATTTCTGAGAGTTAAAGCCCAATACACAGGAGGGCTAGGGTTTGGGAATCACTTCTCCAAGGGTTCCAATTAGCTACTTTGGGTCTCAATCCAGAGAGAAATGCAGGATAGTAACAACAACAACAACAACAACAACAACAACAACAACAACAACAACTGTTCTTAAAAGATTGTAACAGGAAACAAGTTGCTCACAACGTACCACAAAACACTGTAATTATATGATTGTATTTTGCTATTTTAATGTTTTAGTGTAATTTAGAATATGATGTTTTAATGACTGTCTGTAATATTGATGTTGGAAACCGGCGTGAGTCCCTTGAACGGAGGTGAGATACAAAGGTGAGATACAGTTATACAAAACTGCTAAATAAATAAATAAATAAATGCTACTTATCAACGTGTGTTCAGATATTAAGCAGGATTGGTTCGTGATGAACACACCCCAAGTCAGCAAGTGGAAAACTGCCCCTTGCACTATTTTGTGGAGTGACTTCTAAGTTCTTCCATTATTAATACTTCTTTATTTTGGGACCGCAACTCTCAGAATCTATAGCTATTATATCCACCAATGTTTTTCTGATGCAGCAAAATCAGCAGACACTCTTGGAGATCTAAAAAAGTAGCAAATTCATGATAACAAAAATATCTGACTGTATCAAATGTATGACACATTATGCTGAGTTAAACAGGGTGATGGGAATTGTAAACAGTGAGGTGAAAAGGAAATGAATTATTGAAATCCATGTTTTCCTTCTTTTCTTTGTGATGCTACAGTTTAAACTAGTACCTGCCTACAAACATATTATCTTCTACTCCCTCTAGGGACGGAAAACAGCCATGGAGCCTTTGTCTCTGGAGATTTCTCTTTTGTCCTGCATGCTAACAGTCTTTGAATAAAGTCTGAATCCTGCACTAAATGCAGATGAGTTTGCATTATGTTTCACATCTGTTGCATCTCTTTGGCTAATCTCCTCAATGTTGCTAGGTTGTTTTAAAAGATGCCAAATTAATCGACAAAGGTGAGTTATAAAATGGTGCCCAAAGACAAAATTACTCATGAAGTGATGGAACTTCATGCCAAGAAAGACAAAATGGACCTCTCTGTGTTGTCCTTCTACTGTCAGGCAAATATTTTATTCAGACAGACTTCAACATCTAGCTGGATTTTTATTCGGGGGGGGGGGGGGGAGGGTTCTATGAATCAATATGTTCTTAATTGTATTTATTTTAATATCTTAATTGTACACAAGCAAGCTCCATTCAAGATATTCTAAATCCATTGGATCCTGTCTGATCTTAGAAGCTAAACATGGTCACCCTGGGTTGGTAATTGAATGAGGGACCACCAATGAATATTAGACACTGTGTAGACTATGTTACAAAGGAAGGTTTGGTATAACCCCCTCTAACTGTTTCTTGCCTAAGAAAATATTGTGAAATTCATAGGTTTACCATAAATCAGCAGGTAGTTTGAAGGCACACACATAAACCCAGTCCTTTCATCTCCATGAATGTTGCTAAATTGTTCAATGTTGTTATTAATATAAGACCTAAAATGCTGGGAGATCTTTAGGTTTTCAAGCAAGTGGTTCTATAATTACTGTTTGTTATCATTGTTCTGGCTAATAAATCAATAATGATGTTTTGGTTTTTAGTAGAACACTTTTTTATTTGAATGGTCTTTTCATGAACAGCCCTGAGTGACATTTTTATCAGGAAGGTGGGATATTAGAAAATCATTAAAAGTAAAGCAGTGTGATTATTCTTGCTGCTATTGCAGTCACCTCTCTTTAATTAATACAATAAAATGTTTTCAGAGCATAAAGAAAAAACATGTTTCTAAGCCGAAGAGCCGGTGTTGTTCATAAACACCTCCAAGGCCATGTGGCCAGCATGTCTGCATGGAGCACCGTCATATATTATATATTATTCCACTCTAATTATAATTAAACTATATATTACTTCAGTATTATTCCTATGGAATTCTGTGGTTTGCAGTTTAGGGAGGAATATTTAGAAATCTCAACCAGAGTATTTTAAGGCTTCACCAAACTGCAAACACCGATTCCACCAGATACTGCAATGTCAGCTGAAGTGGAGTGAAAGTGCTATAATTCTATAATGTGAAACAGTCCCAGGCATGAGGACTGACAGGTTGAGAAAATGACATCACTAAGTTAATGTCCTCAACATATTTTGTTGTAACATAAAGACTTTCTGTATAGACTTCAAATTTGAAAATGTCAAAAATACCTAGTATGATTTTACATAGGATTTGTGCTACATTAGAACAGTAAAGACAAAGATGGTGGCAGGGTATAAAAATGAAATTATTATTATAAATATCATTTAAGTAAAATAAACATTAAATATAAAATAACAAAAAAAAAGGTGTGAACCCTAAACTAAACTGGGAATCTGCTATTGTGAAACATTACAGTGGTTTAAAACCAATATAAAACTCACATCATCCATGACCATGTCAGTGCTGGCTGAAGCAGTTAGGATATGTAACCTACCACATTTGGATAGCAAGCATTTGAGGAAGGATAAAGGGCAGACTTTGTGGAGGTGTAATGTGGCCGGGCCGGGGGGGGAGGGGGGGTTGGAGGGCTGTGTGTCTTAAAGGCTACTTTAAATGTATATTGTATTTTAATCTGTTTTTAACCACACTGTTACTATTTAATTGTTTTTAAACTTTTGTATTGCACTTTTTGAAATTGACTTAGCCACTTTGAGTCCCCATGGGGAGAAAAGTGGGATATAAATAATGACAACAACAACAACAAGGGGACAGCATGGGATGTGACTGGCTGATGTGATCAAAGGAAGGGGCAAAGGCAAAACCATCCAGAACATAAGAAGGCAATAAACCAACTCAGGCATAACAACAACAACAACAACAACAACAACAACAACAACAAGGCATGGACATGTGATCATTGGCTTGGCATGGGCATGTGATCACTATGTGCTGTAGTAGTTGTTGCACTGGAAAAAAACACATGACCACTTCATAGTTACATGATTTTGCACCATCTACCCATCATCATCATCATCATCATCATCATCATCAAATTTTTTTTCTGCTGGGAAAAAGGTTCAAGGAAAAAGTACCAGCCTAGCTTCTTTTTGTGCAGAATTCCATAGCCTGGGAGCAGCCAACTCTTTTCCTCCCAGGCCTTTTCATTCTCACCGTTTCATGGAAATAAACGGCCCACTCTAAATATAAAAAATAAATAAAATTTTTGTATTGCATAGTATTGCCAGATTATTTTTCTGGATGTTGGAAAGCAGCTTCAAATTTGTGATCATTCGAAGAACGGTAATAGCTCAGTGGAATACATGAAACCCAAAATGGCATTTCTATTTTACATGACCTCAGGCTAAGGGATTGGGAAATACCTCTGCCTCTGAAAGAGTTTCTCACAGGGTAGAGAGAGCCCTATGTAGGTGAACAGCAAGTCTGATTCCATATAAGGCTATTTTATATGAAAATTCTGCTTTTGTTGGCCATGCTCTGACACGAAATTGACCCCTTCTAAACAACTGAATGCTATGAAGTAAAATATGACCTCTGGAGCACCTACCCTGGAAAAGGTTGAATGTTCTGGAAGATTTCAAATTGGTGAGGTTGAATTTAATTGCCTTTGTTTATTGCTCCTTGATACCTACTATTATTACCTGATTTATTAATAGTGGTTTCATTTTGTGCAGTGGGGGAGGAACCAACGTTCCCTTTGTCTGCATATCTTTTGACTCCAAGAAGTTCTTGAAAGGACATTTATTAGATTTAAACCTATACCTGGATGGCATTACTGCTAGAGCAGCAGTGCAGCTTTTAACAGAACGTACATGGCAAATCTTGTTTTATGCCTCTCAACTCTTTCTCTCATAGCAGAATGAGATAAAGAATTGATTAAGGAAAAAAACCCCAGAAGAATAAATAAAAGTGAAAAATTTGCTGATGCAACACTACATGAAGAATTGTATTGCTTATTTTTAGATTTATGCGTGGAAGACAAAGAAATCCATATGAGAGTCCCTGCCTCTACCTCTCCTTCCAGCTCTTAAAAAAATAGGGAGGGGAGAGTATGTGTAATCACTTTGACATTATTCTATAGCAACACCTTTTCCCCCATTCGCCACTATTGATTTAAAGCTTCTCACTTTCCTTACCCCTGTCAAAACTCCACGAGTGAGTCCTAAGCCTGGGAACAGAAATCAGTATTGTCCTGTTTGGAGTGCCATTGCGTTTGCGATCTTAAATGGTCCCTAAACCCTTTTGTCAATACACATTGATGGGATCCACAGGCACTCTGAGTGATCCCACTCTTGAGGGGCATAAACCAATAGCAAGGCGAGCAGAAACAATAACAAACAGACACACAAAAAGTGGTGAAAGGTTGGAGGCAGAGTCTGCTCCAGGCTAGAGTTGGTAAGGCAACAAAACAAAGCTGAATTGTCCATTGACAAAGTGTCAGACATTTCAAATCTTTGATTAGCTCTCTGGCTAATGCCATGCTAAGCAGAAACATTACTCTACCCCCTGAAGCAGAAGCAGGCACACTTGTGCATACACACACTCACACACACGCACACACAGGAGTCTTCAGGGAAATTAAGCAATGCCGATGAAACAGTGTATGGAGAAAGTTCTTGGATAAATTAACAATGCAATTACATTACATGACACGCCAGAAGATGGATGAGGAAAACTTGGTCTGTATCATGTTCTGTTTTTAAATTGCAATTTATTTGAGGGTTTTAATGGATGCCTTATTAAAACATCTTGGCATTGGTCTGGCTTCAGCGTATGTCACTGTGGCCCATGATTGATGACACCCACTGCTGCTTCCCTTGCACTTTTTTTAAGCAAGGAGGGAATGAACAAAAGCCCCATATTTGTATTGATCGTGTGAAGGTGTACTGCCTGAGAGCACAGTCTAATAACATTCTCTCTTAACTGAACTGCTCCACATGAAGGCATTTATTGTAAGAACTAAAACTGTACAGAATAAAAGAGCGCGGGATAAGCAGAGGGGTAAACAAAAGAGGAGGGCAAAAAGAAGCAGAGGGAGAAAGGGAGAAGGGAACAGAAAGACGACAGAGCTTGAAGCAACGCCTTGCAGCACTTCGACAAGAACTTTGGTTAACAACACATTGCAGAAACTGTACAGCCCATAATATTTTTAAAAATACCATTTTAAAACAGAGAAGCTAGAGGGGGAATAAGAAAAAATAAAACTAAAAGAAAATGGGTTTTCCACATAATTTAAAAGAACAAAGACTTAAACATAATAGGGAATGCTTGCCTCAGACTGGATCATTTTTGCATTAATGATTTGGTCATTTTTCTTTCTACATCCTATTGTCTCTCTTCTACATGCTACTCTTAATCAATTTGTCAGATGTGTTAACCAAAAGAAAAGAAAAGAAAAGAAAAGAAAGGTGGCAGAAGACTAAAAAACCAAGCACCATAAATCTCTTAATTACAATCCACTGGACTGTTCTGTCATGCAAAAGCTCTTGGAACAAACAGAAACTGGCTGTTTGAGGAGGAGGGTACAACAAGGAGGAAGAGGTTTTATATATACCACTCATTCCAGTGGGATTTTTGTAAAATGTGACTGTGGTAGCTTTTCGCCCAGTGTTTTTCTCTTTTAGAAGTCCATTATAAGCGTAGTAGTGAATGTAGTCATCTTGGTTATTGAGAATGGACATTTAAAAAAGGAAACTTGTGCGCCAGCTGCGCCCATACCATGGGAAGTCTGACTTGGCCACGGTAGTCCATGCTCTAGTCACATCCCGTTTAGACTACTGCAACGCTCTCTACATGGGGTTGCCTCTGAAGACTGTTCAGAAGCTTCAAATGGTCCAACGATCGGCAGCCAGGATGCTAACAGGAGTGGCACTGAGGGAGCATACCACTCCACTGCTGCGCCAGCTCCACTGGCTGCCAATTTACTACCGGGCACAATTCAAAGTGCTGACTTTAGCCTTTAAAGCCCTAAATTGTTCTGGCCTGACCTACCTGTCCGAACACGTCTCCTCCTATGAACCAGTTAGGACATTACAATCGTCTGGGGAGGCCCTGCTCTCGATCCTGCCGGCTTCACAAGCACGCCTGGCAGGGACGAGAGACAGGGCCTTCTCAGTGGTGGCCCCTCGGCTGTGGAATGCCCTTCCTGCAGATATTAGATCGACCCTCTCCTTGCTGGGATTCCGGAGGAAAGTAAAGACCTGGCTGTTTGAACAGGCATTCGACTAAGCAGTGTGATTGATTGACTGACTATCGGATCACGGAATAAAGGATAATGAGTTTGGATTCTGATTTCATTGATGAGACCTGATGGATTGTTATATTGATGTAGTGATGTATTGATGCTGATGTTTAATGATTTGTGATGCTATTGCTTTTAAATGCTTGATTGATTTTGTATTGTGTATACCTAAATTGTTGTAAACCGCTTTGAGTCGCCTAAGGGCTGAGAAGAGCGGTATACAAATAAAGTAAATAAATAAATAAATAAATAATTCTGCCCAGCATGGACTGTGGTATGTGACCAGGAGGTTATCAAAAGGGCATGAGCTTTGTTGGGCTGCACTTACTGAAATAATCTGGAGTACAGTGCTCTGAAGCTGCCCTAGAACCTTTCTGATGGCCAGACAGATGGGACAACTGTGTATTAAGGTCACTGCTGCTGTTGTTTTGTCAGCTAAAAGCAGCTCCTTGCTCGTAGTAACCTTGCTTCTTATGAGGCCACAGCAGGGCCAGGTCACCAGCAAGGCTCTGCCAGAGAACTGCTTCTAGCTGGCAATACAGTGGTGGGCCTGTTGATATATGTGCACTGAATTTGGCTGGATCCGACTATCCACACCTCAAAAACGCTAGGGTCCCCATAAAGCAGGCCTGCACAACCAGTAACCCTCCAGGTGTTTAGGGCTCAATCTCCCAGAAGCCCTAGCCAGCTTGTTGAATGGTCAGGAATTCTGGGAGCCAAAATCCAAAACACCTGGAGGGCCACAGGTTGTTCAGGCTTGCCATGGAGCTTCCTGAAAGCTCTAGAGTAAACTCTAATATCTCATGTTCTGGATTAATGTCCAAAAGCAGCACTTCTGCTATGAATCCAGCTGTACCTTATGTCAGTGGTTCTCAACCTGTGGATCCCCAGGCCCAAAACTCCCAGAAATCCTAGCCAGTTTACCAGCTGTTAGGATTTCTGAGAGTTGAAGGCCAAAATGTCTGGGGACCCACAAGTTGAGAACCACTGCCTTACGTGGACTTCCCTTAACAGTCGCAAAGTGAGTCTACTTTATTTGGCCCTTATAGACATGACCTTGTTGCTTGGGAATTGTTCCCTAGTCTTTACAAGGTATGAACTACAACAAGAGTGAATAGCAGAGAAAAAGGTAACATCAGCCTGAATTTAGGCAGAGGCAGAATAAACAGAGATTTCATGTTAGATAAAATTGGGATGCAGTCATAGAAGGGGCTGATACTCTTCCTTTTGAACAACTTAGTCCCTTTCATACTATGGTATTACTATGGTTCCACTTTTATTGCCTTGGCTTTGTGCTCTAGAATCCTGGGATTCTGCATCAGAGAACAACAAATCATAAACCCCAAGAGTCCACAGAATGTTGCTATGGAATTTGTGGAATTATAGTAGTACAACTGCACAGTATGAAAGAGACCCTGCTGCATGACTAGTGATTGCTTTGGGAATAAACAGATCTTGCATTGTCCTGGCAGTTCGTAAAGTTCCACCTATCACCCCATGCAGCACACTTGACCTACCTATTTTATGGCTGGGTACTCATTATTATGGCCAAGGAAGGATAAAGGACAGTCAGTCATCCAGCTACAGGAAGATAATGTCACTCTCCTGGACCTCTGGAGGATGTCCAGGAGATTCAATAGGATGTCTTTTTCTTCCTGTGGATAGCTACACAAACAGATGGTCATTGGAAGGGGCAGGCAGACATAAAGTAAAACATATGTGTTAGGAGGGAGTCCTAGAGGTTGCATGTGCTACGTTCCCCCACCTATCACAAACCAAAACGTTACACATGCAGGCACAAGTTTCTGTTACAACTACATAGGCATTAATGGAATGATAACCATCTATCACAAATATGTCACAAAACACTTAGGTTTTTTTTTCACAACAGGAAATGAGATATATACAGTATGATTCCCATAACCATCTACAGTTTTACCCACCCACATCCTCTCTATCTATGTTATCACACCATGGCTTTAAAGAAGGCAGCCCTACATTTCTGCAACCTGCAGAATTCTGGGAAATGTAGTATGTGAAGGTGAGGACCTATTTAGCTGAGAATGCAGAATTCTGGAGGTGGCAGAAATGCAGGACTTCCCACTTTAAAGCCCTGGTGTGATAACATGGTCCATCTTCTTTATGTCATCGCAAGGAATTTTATGGGTCCTCCAGACAATTATACTTTCTATTGGAAGTAACCATAAATTCATTCTAGTTTCTAGAGAGGATACCACTTTTAAAATTTTCTAGGTCATTTAGGATGACTCTGGGGTAACTTCCAGGTGTGTGAAAAGTTCGGTTTTTGATCATTAGTCCTATCTAATTCATAAGTTTTGTATATTTGAACAGATATTAAGAAACATAGAGGAGAGGTGCCCATGCAAAAACTTAGGAATCAAAACATACCCAATACTTTTTTGTTTGAATTCTGTAATGCTCAGAGGTCAGTTTCATTTTCATCACAAGCGAGGTGAAGCCAAAAAGGCTGCCATTCTTCTTTAAATTAAGAAGAGATAGGCTGGCTCTCAGCATGAGGAGAGGAAAGCAGTAGGGTGGAAAGAGCTGAGTGAGCTGGCAAAGAGACTGAGAGAACACTGAATTCTGGGAAATGTAGTTTGGGAAGGTGAGGAACTCTATGGTAGATAATTGAAAAGGTCCTGCCCTAAACTACAGTACCTTTCCCAAAATTCTGCTCAGCATCAGAAATCCCCAATTAGGACGGGGGAAGATTTATCCCTGCTAGCAGCAGCCAGAGTTCCAGTGAATTGTTGAGTCTGCAGAGAAGGACTGACTGATACTTCAATAATAGTAAGTAAATCTGTGCTGGACTGGGAAGATATCCCTAAATTGAAGTTCTGCTGGCTATTAATATGTTACGTTGTGTGTCATATAGAGACATTCAATGAGATAGCTGTTGTTGCTTTTTTTAAAAAACATGTTTTTGTTAAAAAAATTTAAAAAATCTCAAAAATCAGTAGATATATGGATATTTCTGAAACTTGGAGGGACGGGATAATCCCGTTATCTTGTGTCATTATGCAGAAACTTCATGTATTGTAGACTAATTAGGTTACATATATATATGCAAGCAATAGATCAGCTCAAGACTATTGACCTCTGTTTTACAAAATGGAATCCCTTTCAATGTGAAATAGAAATTTTCAGATGTTTCACTTATCATATTTCAGGTAGCACCCCACATTCATAGACTACAGATGCTACCTCCTATCTCCTAAAATATATCTTGTGAGATAAGAAAGAAAATGACTTTACATGTGTACTATTACCAGTGAACAGAAATGTATGCTAAATATTGTAAAGTAAGATGAGCAATCACAGATGAATTGAAGTAGAACATCTACTTCCCCATCTCTCAATATTAAGTGAGGAACGAATGTCAAAACAAAAACAAAAAGTGACCAAGATAAGTGGTTTAAAGGACATTTTGGAAGAATAGTTCCATAGGAAATCTTACATGTTGGGCATGTGTATTGGGGGCGGGGGGCACGACCCATACACTATTCTATATTCTGGTTAAAAATATACTTAATAGAATGCTGGAAATTATTAAGTATATTGCACACAAGTCCTGAGTCTTATAACTTTTGATTTAGGCTGACTTCTTCCTCTTCTCTCCACCCCCATTTAATCTCTTGTCTCCTTCAAAAAATTTGTTGTTTTCAGTGTTGTTGTTGTTGATAAAGATTGTGATTTATTTATTTTGTGTCAAAAGCATTGCATAAATAAGTATAAAATTGTTAAAAATAGAGGGAACACAAGTGGCTAAATAATTTTAGACCAAATACGGACAACTGTGACTGCATTGTCTGTAGCTTTAAACAATTTTTCCTCTGTGCATAAGGCAGAGCATTGTGGGCAGGCATACAGATGCTGAGTTGTTTGTTCTGCTCCATAATCCCACAAGGTGGAGGATTATTTTAGGTAGTGCCATTTTGCCAGGTTGTCTTTTGATCTGCCAACTCCATTTCTGAGTCTGTTCAGGGCTTCCAAGTTGCCCATTCTTGGTTTGCCCTTGTAGGCAGACCCTCATGGGGGGCATACATTTGGGGTTTCCTGGTTTAGCTGCCCAGAGGGGTACACTTGTTGTTGCTGGGGGGACATTAAGAGAAATGGTAGTTCTCATGAATCTTTTTCTTGATTTGAGTCTATTGGGAGGAGGTTGATAGCCATGCAGTGGATGGCTTTTGCAGTATTTATTTATTTATTTTATAATTCAAACTTATATGTCGCCACTCCCCTGGGGCTTGGAGAGGCTTACAAGAACAGGTTAAAATCTAACACAATTTAAAAACAATTTAAAACAATTTAAAAACAATTTAAATTTACTATATTTATATCCCACCTTTCTTGATCCTGAGGGGTACTCAAGGCGGCTTACAGCATAGGTAATAATTCAATGCCTTAAAAACAATATATATCCAATATACAATTTAATAAACATTTCAATTAAACATCTAAATGAGATTAGGAGCATTAAAATGTATAAAACATTGCAATTATAGCTATAAAACCACATTATCCATAATCATAGTCAGGTCAATAAATTTTCAACCTTATTAATGCTTTTGGGTTGGAAAGATTAACCATTTACAATAAATGTTGCCCAGGGGACACCCGACTGTATTTACTCATTCTTTGAGGAGGCTCTTTCCATGTCCCCCATGATGGTGGTGGTGATGATGATGATGATGATGATATCAATTTCCGATTTCCTCCTTACTCTATTTTATTTACTTGTCTCTCATGTCTCGATTTCCATTTCCCTTTTCATATATTACTCACATTCTGTTGACGCCTTTGTTGTTTCCCAATGTCTTTTGTTTTGTTTATATTCTATTCTTTTCTGTGTATCTCTCTCTTCCTCCACTCATTCTGCTTTCCTTTCATCTCCTCTGTAAACATTCATTCCCCCACTTCCTACAGTCCTTCCTTTCCATGCCTGTTACACCAGAAGCCAATACATTGGTGCTTTGGGTTCTTATTCCTGCTTCTCCCACTAGTTCTTGCTGCTATCACACTTTGTGTTACTTCCTGCTGCTGTTTCCACCCACTGCAGAGTGAAAAATGCCTGTGATGATGGAAAAGACACAGTGTAGAAAGCAAAATGCTATTTGCCATCTGTGTGCCTGTGCCTTCAAGTTGCCTGTCAATTTATGGCGACCCTATGGATGTCTTAGGTTTTACTTAGGCAAGGAATACTTAAAAGTGTGTTGCCATGTGGTACACACAAATGCTTTAAAACTCATGAGATGATGTTGGAAGTGGGAGTTATTTTAAACTGTAACATAAGTTTATTCTTGTACATTCATACATATCCAGTTATCCACTAACGTTATTATTTTTGAATATGTTACTTCTTATTTCTATATTTTATATAATCTCCCAGTCTTGTAACACACCAGTAACTATTGCTTTCTCCATTCAAGATTTTCACTGGAAAAGAGTTAAAGAAGAGTTAGGAGACACACTAAGCCTTGTTTTAAAAAAAGAAGGAAGGAAGGAACGAAGGAAAGAAGGAAAGACACCTGCAGATTCTAGTAGTAAATGAATGAATAGATCCTGCTATGTTTTAAGTAACACAAATAAACTTTGTTGTTCTGACAAAATAACTGTATGTTGCTTAGTCAAACCACTAACGTGTTGCAACACAGCTGCATCTGAGGTTACTACTGAGGTAGCAGATATGCATTCCCTAATAATGACAGAATATGAGACTTTGTCTCAAAAAACAATAACTCCTGAAAAGTACTCAGGGGTCATGATAGTGAACTCCCTGGTGCCTGAGTGCTGTGTTAAGTGCCTGTAGCAGCTGGCTAAGTGTAACCACAGGTGGTCCTGCTTGGCTGATAGGTTCCTCGAGAGAGAAGCCTATATAAACTAGCAAATGAATGCTATTTTATGAATGTTGATGCTTCTGCAAATATCTATTTTTCTGTGATAAATGTCAGGTGTATGTCTAAAACACAAGCAATCATTAGTATGTATCACAGGTGCCAATACAGGGAATTACTTTGGGCATTTGATTTTATTAACAATAATTTGGTAATTATTGTTTGCAAAAAGTAATGGATTATGTTTTACTTAAACTATCCAATCCAATGTCCAATTAAATAAACTGGGGGCACTCTGAAGCCGCGTCTGAGAGATGGAAGCATTTGCTGGGAGAGTGGTATTCTGACTGAAGATTGTGAAAAATGCTAATGGCAGACTGATCCATGCCAATATATAGCCAAAGTCACCCCACTTTCTTCCAGTAAAGAAATTCTGAAATAGGAACCCCATCATTTAGGGAATGCTCCTTAGAGGTTTGGTAGAAGCATTTTTGGAGTCAGAGATGAAAACTTAGAAACAATGAGAAAGATTCTTCCACCTGAAACCTCAAAGGCAAAGCCTGAGGCAAGGGGTGGGGGATTTAGACCCCTCATGAATAGATACAGTTTGGGCCAATGGGGAGAGGCTGCCTTGAAGTCTCTTTGCCCTGTCAGGTGACAAGGGACAGCCGGACTCTATATAAGTGAGGCTGCCTGTGGTACTTGCCTTGTTCTTTCAGCGTGCCCCACCCAGCCATTGTCAGGTCAGTGTGAGTTTAAGACTGGTCACATCAGGGCCAGGTAGGAATCCACCCTCCCTCAAGGATTTCACTCCAAAGGGGTTTTTGCCTACCCCATACTGTCTCTGTTGGATTGTGGTAATTGGCATTTGGTGAAGTCATTTAAATAATTTGTCACTGGATGTTAAATAGATTTGGTAAGTATCATGGCACCTCCTTTGTGGGTGAAGGGTGGGCCTCTGGAACAGCTTCTCTTGGTTTCGGGGCTCGATTTGTTGGGCAGGGGACTTCCCTTGGGGCTAGAATGGGGATTTATCTCTTGAAAAATTATGTGGTTTGGGAGAGAGGACCCCCAGCAAGGCCTTCCATTGAATAGCCAGGGTGAGTAACCATGATAATTTGGATTACCCTCGGGTTTTGGTTCTGGCCCGAGTGTCGATCTATTGGGGTAGTCATAGAGTTAACACCTAGCCTTGCCTATACCCATTAGGTGTAGCAGTTAAATAATTAATTAAATAGATCAAAAACTGACCCTTCATACCATACTTTGTTAGTCTGGTCTCTTTATTTTGTGATGAGGGATAACTTCTTCACAGTGAAAAAATCTGATGGGAGTAGGATGGAAATCATTTTCTTCACATAGAAAGTTGGTGAGAAGATTGATGCAAAAAAGGACAAGAAGCACATCAGTTGTAGCTATAGCGTCACATCCATTAAAAGCAGTCAACCCCCCCCCCCCCACCATCATTTGGGTTTCTACTTATGGAGGTCCTCCATATCAGAACTTCTGGGTTTGCATCAAATGACCACTGAAGTTACATTCATGGGCCACTTCCACTCATAGCAGGAAGAAGAGAATTTTCACCAATTTCAACTTCATGCTGTGTCCATGAAGAAGTTTCTTTAGTGGACTGAACCATCTTCTGGAACACGATCAGCCTCTAAGGGGAAAGAGCGGCTGACAAAAATTGCATCCCCACTTCAGAGAGAGAGAGCAAGTCTTCACAGGAAGAACAGGGAAATTCTGGCCCTTCCACGTGCTTTTGAATAACATTTCTTATCATCAGTGACTACTGGCTATTCTGGATAAAACTAATAGGAAGTAGGTTCCAACAACATCTGAGGATACACAGGATTCCAAGTCTTGTTCCAATGGACTGAAGTCTCTCCTGTTAATTGAAGGAACTGTTTATGGTATGGAAGATCTGTATACAATAATTTTATAAAATCTTATCTATTTTTACCCCACCCATCCAACAGTTCTTGCAGCTACTTAACATGAAAGCATTCCGTTTTAATTTTCCTTTTGTTCCAGTAGAAAGCCTGATGCCAAAGTTCTACCTAAAGAGCCTTACCAAAATGGCTGCCATTGACTTACAAACATCTTTTTAACAAGACAAAAGAAATGGTTTCTGAAGGAAGAGCTCTCATGCACTTACATTAAAAGGTTATGTTCTCCCTCGTGATAAATAAAGTTTTTTTTTCAGATTTGGAAACAATTCCAAAGATTTTTGTGCTGTCATGGCGATTTTATTGTTCTTTGTTTGAAAAGGGATAAAAAACAGTTTTCATATATATATTTACACACTCAAATAAAATATTGCAAGATACAATAATTTCCTCTCTTGTCAGAGATTGTGGTCTTGAATAAAAAATAAGCTGCAGTATCTATGACATCTAAGATAAATAAAAAGATAGTTTTCTAGCACAAATACAGCCTCCCTTTCTTCAGCATCCAAAGGTCAAAAGCTGCAAAACCTAGTCCATTAACCTCTCTAAATGGTTGTGATATTAAAAACTGACTCTCAATATCCAAGGGTCATGATCGAGAGCAATAACCATCCGCAATAAAGAATTATGGCTCTAGTACATTATCCATCTATAAAATGGTCATTTACGACACCGGCACATTGGCCATCTGTGCCAGCCATAGGCCACCCATCTCCAAGAATCATTACACACATTCAATTATGGGGTTATGATAGAAGTTGTAAAGTCTTATTAAGTTTCAAAGAGAGCACAGAGCTACTTACGTACTGCACATTTAGTAAAACAGCGGGGAAACTAAATGGCAAATCCTCTACTTGGAGGATTTAGCCAGGTACAAAAGACAGGTAGGAAATGGCCGCTGAATTAATGCTTGTAGGTGCAAGATGGAAGCCATGTTTCATGCTGCAGTATAAAGTGCATCTACATTGTAGAATCAAGATATTTTGACACTACTTTAACTACCATAGCTCAATGTTATGGAATAATGGGGGCTCTAGTTTGGTGAGGAACTAGATCAATTTGCCAAAGAAGGCTAAAGACCTTATAGAACTATAACGCTCTGAGCCATGTCCATTAAAATGGTGCCAAACTGCATTTATTCTATAGTGTAGATGCACCCATAGATATTTCACATTTAATTAGAAACCAGCATGTAAATCGATCTTCCCACTTGCTTTCACAACTAGCTTGAACTCATTCAGGGGCATAGAAACATTATCTCAGTGCATGGATCTAATTACTTTGCACCTCAGGCAACCTCAGCTGCCTATTTTATGATTCAAGAAAAATGACCAGAAAGGATAGCATCAGAAGGGGAGAAAATGCCAAGTTAGGTACCAATTCAAAAAAAGCAGTTTTTTGAGATATTAGAACAAAACTGTCACAAGCATGCATAGATTGATTTCATTCACTGAATAAAAATAAAATATTTAATTTACAACTACAAAAAAGGTACAAAGTAAAACTGAAAGTAATGCATCACGGCTGCAATCTTATGCTCCTTTACTTCGATTAAAGATCCATTAAATTCAATGGTACATATTTCTGAGTAGGCAGGCACAGGATTGTGCCTTGTGAAGGTCTTCTTCCTCCATCTGAAATAAAGGAAATGCAGTTTTATCATCATGATTTTATGTTAGTACTTTTGAAATAAACTGTTCCTCTCGTATGTGAGTAAGGTGTCATGTATCACCATTTGCAGAATTCAGACTTCCTGAATTGCATCAAGAGTCACCATCATTGCTGCACAGCTTGGGGGGGGGGGGGGGACCTTGCTTGCCAGTAGTATAATTACTAATATTTCAGGCACTTGTCACACAGTTGTACACCTAGTCAATATGTAAGTGTATTTTGCCCAGTGTAGTCATTTTGGATGCCCCTGGGAATTGCTTAAAAAAACCTATAAACATACACAGCATTCAAGTCATTGTTCAAGCTGGCAATGTCATTGTCAAATCTCTAAGAGACCATTGTAGTCTCACTAAGCAATACCACATCTTCTAGATTTGTTCCTCAAAATATCAAAGGTTTCCCTCCCTTTAAAGAAGATACATCATTTTTTACTGAGATCTGCATCATTTTTAAACATGTACTTGCAGGTGGGTAAAAATGGAAGAATCCCAAATAGACTTGGACTGTATTGCTCACGGACAATTGCTTTGTCTGGAATATATTTTCATCAGTTGAATCTCATGTTTCTCGCATAAGTGATTCATCCTCTTGTACATGAGAGCTCTGCGATCTTTCCACAACTGTTGTATCTCAGTGGCTGCTCCCAGGATGTGGAACTCCCTACATAGGAAGGCTAGATGTTTTTTCTTTCTTTCTTCCTTCTTCCTCTATTTGCCAACAAAGGCCTCTTTGTTCCAACAAACCTCTGAAAACTGACTCTTTTACAAGAACAGTTTTTCTATTGCTATTTTTTTTTAAAAATCATGCTTTTAAACTTCACTTATCGGCAGTTCAACTGCATTTTAAACACAACTATATTTTTATCTATATGCGTCCAATCCACATTCCTTTTCATTTTGCAGGCTGCCTTGAGTTCCAGGTTTGGGAAAAGGTGTGGAATAAATAATACACTCTAAGGCAATACAAGTAGTCTTGTGCATTTGTATAGAATCACTATCCATTTCTGTTTGTTTCATTCATAAGGCTCCGTTTTCATTTTTCAAAGCCTCTCCCACAAACGAGTACCTTTCCAAATAAGCTTTTACATCCCAGATCTGAAAAAAATGAATATTTTTGCTCCTTTATCAGCAATGGGTGGGCTTCTGACACTCCTCTTCCCCTCAATTTTAGGAACTGGCAGGCATGGGTGCTTTCTGGGCCTTCATGCCACACACACACACTTTCCAAGTAGAGTACATGTGTGGCTTTCAGGCTCAAAGTGCCCTTGACTACCAATGGAGCACCAAAAATCAGGCCATCAAACAGTTACCATTCCCACTTTTCTTTAGTTTTACTGATATTTCCATACCCGGGGGGGGGGGGGGGAGGGGGTACCATTTCTTGCCATCCAAATGAAACAAACAATCCAAAAACATGGATTAACAGCTGAAACGGTTACCAGGCCCATTACTAAATACAAGGCAAGGAGATGTGTGAGTGCATTTAAATATTACACTCAGAGTTTCCCTTTCTAATTCCACCCCAAAGGTATAATTTACTTCAGGACACTAAAGCTAGGATGTTGTTTTGAAATTTATATAGCCATGGTAAATAAGGCATACTATTTTGGTGCCTTTTGTAATACAGATATATATTGTTACTGAAATGTGCATTTGAGAACAAAGTCACAATGAAAATATCTATACAATCAAAATTCAAAGTGAAATGTAAGATTCAGCTGAACCATCTAATAAATTTCAGTGGAATAATAATAAGGCCACAGTCAATCTTCAGGGCCTACAATCCAACAGCATCTTGTGAAAGTAAGAACCTTATTGCATTTAGCTGCTGTTCCACAGCAGTTTCACAATCACTGATATCAGATGCATAGCAGCATGAGTACACTGGTTATTACACCTCTCTCCATTCATGAAAATGCTCTGATTCATCAATTTGTGGTCCCATGAGCATACTATTGCATATCCTTACAGCGTCATCTTCCCATGAGCATACTCTTGCATATCCTTATAGCGTCATTTTCCCACACTTACATTGCTCCATAATTTTTCTACTTTTAAGCAGCATTGCAATTCCAGCACTAGTTTTAAAAATCAAATGTTACTTTAAATTATAAAATAAACACATGGAAAATAGCAAAGGAGAGAAGCATAGCGGAAAAGGAGGATAATCCCACCTCCCAACATCACTTGAATGCCAGTACAGCAGAGAAGCAGAATGTACCTATTGTACAAGGTGATGGGAACATTGCAGGATTGGGAACTATTGACCTGTTTTTCCTGTCAATAGTGGGGACGGGTTACTTATGGGGAGGAGACAGACCATCAGCAAGATGCTTTAATTCTGGCTTGCCCTCTGGCTTGCCCTCCTTATGCAATGAAGTTCTGAATCTCACTGATGTAAACAGAATTAACTCACAAAAAACCACCCATATAATCAAACTTCAAATTTTATTCTAGTCTTCACTCTGATATACCATAATTATGCATAATGATGCAAACTATGTGATATAACTCAGATAGTTAATGACCTTATGAAACAGATGCATTCTAACCAAACATTTTGCTTAAAAATTCACTAAATAAAATTTATTCTTATTTTGAGTATCAAATGTTTTTCAAATGTCAGCATGGAGACATATCCAACCCATTCCTATTTTGTATTTTATATAAATCACCAAAATAGTTGTTATTGTTGTTGCCATTGCTGTTACTTCATTTATATCTTCCCTTTTTCCAATACTGAGACTCAATGCACCTTACAAAAATAAAAAACAACAACACATATAAAACATTTACATAAAAGTTATAAAATCAGATCAAATAATGACGTAAAGTCAGTATTGAAATGCATCAAATTTGTCCATTGGAGTATGAATAACTACCCATAGTATAAAAATGAGACATGCTCTTCTTTTTTCCTAGATTACATAAGGTCAAATATGTGGCCTGTAATTGTGACAAAGCATGGCAAGCATTAGTGTAGTCAGGTTTTCTCTGAAAAGCTCTAAAAAGCTGCCAAAAACTGGAGTGGAGGTCTAAGAGTTTACAAGTCAATATACTGAATTTATTTACTGATACTATTACCATCATAATCTTTCTTTGATTATTTTAGCCATTCATATAAATCAAAAATTACATTTGTTTTCACAATATGGGATTGTTTCATACTCATCTGTTCCTAGTGTCCTTTACTGAAATGAAAAGGAAAAAAGTATACTTTCTCTTACTCTCTCAACAAGCTCTCTTTTGGCTGCTATGATGAATAAAATATCTGCATCAGCCCATATTCTCAGCAGGCTAGTTTGGTTGTAGGAAATGATCTTTATCTTTTGTTCTACTGAATAATAGCAACTATTGTGCCTTGTATTCCATATTTCAGAGTTATTGGCATAGCTGCTATTGACAGAAGAGCAGAGAGATTCACCTCAAGTCAAAATGTGGCACTCCAAGGAAACTGAGGGGTCAATTTAAGATACAGACTTTTGCCTTTGAAGGCCTAAGCAGGTCCTGACCAGTATATCAGGAGTTGTCATTTTCAAGTTCTGTGAAACTGGAAAAGTTTTGTTTAGGCTCTCAGAACTAATCTAACCACTGTTGCTAAGGCTCATGCACTAAAGCAGCTCATGAGTCATGAAAGTGCCTTGCTGCAGGGGGTTCAATTGGGCCATCTACTTGGGTTGTGAGATCTCAGTGTCTCCTCTCTCTTTTGCAATCCTTGTTGTAAGATCCATCTCAGGGCAAAACTGCTAACTTGAAAAGTACTCAGAGACATAGCCATGCTAATCTTGCATTTGCATGAAAATTGAGTGACAGGAGTTCCTGTGGATGTCTGTTACGCCATACTCAACTACCAGGAGAAGGATGGATGCATCTTTCCTCACCACTCCATATTCCAGCTTCTTGGAAACTCTGTTAAGGAAGGCTAATTGGTATAATTGTTTCTTTTAAAGAGTGATATGGGGAGGTGTAGTTACATCTCTCTATGCAGAATCTCAGCTTACATTTATTGTTAAATTGAATTGCATATTCTGTGGCCAATGCTTAAGATTTTTTCAAAATGCAACAATGAATTAATGATACCCCTAAGGCCTAACCTTGTCAAATTGTTCTTAAACATCTCCAAGTCCTACCTCCTAACATTTCAAAGAGTAATCCCAAGTCTCATGTTTTGGTAGTCAAATCTCATGTCCTGTGATAGTCTTGGGTAACCTGGGAGTTCAGCTCTTATTGATCCTGGTTCTGCTGGATCTAGGGAGAGAAATATACCTACCAACAGTAATGTCCTGATCCAGTGAGTCCTGGCAACAAGTTTTGTATATACAAACAGATATTAAGAAACACGGGGGGAGGAGCTGCCCACACAAAAACTTAAGAATCAAAACTCACCCAAAACTTTTTTGTTTGAATTCTGTAATGCTCAGAAGCCAGTTTGATTTTCAGCAAAAGCAAGGCAAAGCCAAAAAGGATAACATTCTTCTTTAAATTAAAAAGAGATAGGCTGCCTCTCACCATGAGGAAAGGAAAGCAGCAGGGCAGGATGAGCTGAGTGAGCTGGGAAAGAGACTAAGAGAGCACTGAATTCTGGAAAATGTAGTTTGGGAAAGTGAGGAGCCCTATGGCAGAGAATTCAAAAGGCCGTGATCTAAACTACATTTCCCAGATTTCCGGTCAGCATCAGAAAGGCTAGGGGGATAGGGGATAGGGATAGGGGAGAGATTTTTCCCTCCTAGCAGAGAGTTCCAGTACATTGTTGAATCTGCAAAAAGGAGAATTGACTGATACTTCAATACAAGTAAGTAAATCTGTGTTGGGCTGAGACGAAATCCCTAAATTGAAGATCTATTGGTTAAAAACATTCAATGAGATAGCTGTGTGGCTTTTTTGGTCTAAACTTTTTAAAAATTCCCAAAAATCAGTGGAAGTATGAATTTTTCTGACACTTAGAAACTTTTCTGAAACTTTTGTCATTGTATAGACAATTCATGGAGATAGCTCTGGTAGTTTTTCTTTTAAAAAATGTTTGTAAAAACTTTGAAAATATCCGTGGATGAGTGAAACATTCTGAAACTTGATGGGCTAACAGTGGTAAATGTGTTCTATAATAGTAGCAAGCTTCATGCTAATAGCTCTAACAATGAGGGAGAAAGGAGCCCCTGAAATGTGCTGATTGGCACAATTACTTAATGAAAAAGTAGTTAACTCATTATAGTTATGTTACAGACCCCGTCCAATTTTGGAAACACTTCAGAAATGATTTTCCCCACCCCAATGAAACATTTTTTTCATTGATCATACAGACCTAGTAAATACCAATTCCCTGAGATCTCAGGCAGTACTTTTAAACCTAGTGTTGGGAATCAGCCTGTGGTTGTGTTCCAGGATCATGATCTTTATGATGAGAGTAATGATGGTCCCGAGGCTGAGGCTGAGGTGAAAGATGGAGATGGTTTGGTCAATGATTTTCATACAGACAATGACAGAGAGGCCCCTGTGCAAAGGGCAGTTTCTCATGAGAATATTCCTGCTGAGCCTAGGGATGATGGTTTACTCCCTCTTTCTGTGAGCTCTCAAGATTTGGGTTTGTAAAACAATCTGACACCTGGAAATTTTAATGAGCAGCCATATAGGGAGTTGAAGGATAGGCGGCTGGAGATCAGCCAGGATTGACAACAAACTCAGTGTTTACGTCGCTCCGAAAGGCTTCGTCAGATAAAGGGCAAATGTGGGGGAAAGTGAAACCAGTTTCTGGGTTTTGGAATATAAAGTTTGCTTCAAGGGAAAACCTGTTAGATCAGGCATCGTTTGGAAATCAAGTTCATGTGCCAAGGAAATCTTACAGGGGTCTTGTTCATGTGGATTGTCTTTGCTCCTTGTTGATTCCTGCCTGGATAAACACTGCCTTGGAACTGTTTTTATATTTTGTATGGACATTGTTTTGTGTTACTGCATTTTACTGACATTACTTTTTGGAACCTTCTTATTTCCTTACAAGCATTTATTTTTACTGGCTAATTACTAAGCTTCAATAAAAGAGGATTTGTTTCTTCACTCATCGTGTGGTGTGTTTTAAAGTCAGAGGGCTTCTTCCTGACCTGGAGTGCAACATCTAGCAATCAAATGGTGCTCTCTCTTTTCTATATATTCATTGTTCTGTTTTTAAAAAGTCGTGTGTACTTGTACATTATACACAGGTGATTATATTTGTATCCTTTGAGATCTATAAATATCACATGTGTGTATACACTTGTATTTTGGATAGGCTTTGTTCATAAACAAACCATGGATGCAGCAAAGTCAGATTGTGGTTCAGACCACATGACCACTTTAATCTATGCATATTCTGGCCTTTTAACAAGAAAGTCACACTAGTAGATTTGCCAACATGTTTTCTGAATTGGGTCCTATTGGAGTTTATTGGAGTCCTAAGGCGGGGGAAATGATAGCGTAAAGGAATTTGACCTTATAGGAATTGGTTAGCTATCTATCTAATTTAATATATTAAATTATAAAGGTATTCATAGGTCCTTGTGCTGAAACTGTTTTGAGATTATTTTTTCTTGTCCTCTCAAAACATTCAAATGTAAAGCAAATTGAGAAAGAAAGACAGGTGGTGTTGCTCAAGGGAAAACAGCAAAAATATAGAACAAGAGACACACTCTGGGGGCATGGTATTTTCTTTAGGAAACGATGTGCTCATCATCTCTCATACACCCCTTTATATGATGAACTTTATGCTTTCTATTTTATTTTATTTGGATGTGCAGAGTGTATCTAGTGCTTTTATGTGTCCCTTTATTTTATTGATCCTTTCTATACTCTAAAAAATAATGGGCTTTTAGAATCCCACTGCTACAAAAATTTATCTTTCTCACTTTTGTGTTCATTTCTTTTTAAAACATATACATTTAGCGAGTAACCTTTATACATGATCACATGTGACCGGCCAATTACAAAGCCTGAAACACACACACAGAGAGACCTGTCTAATGGAGTTTGTGGTACTGGGGCAAAAGACACATATATAACTATGTGCATTCTGCTGTTTCATTGCCCAGCAATGACCCACCTATTGGCTATTTCTGTTCTGAAATCTTTGTTGACATAATACTGTGTGATAGCCAAGTATGCTCTCTTCATACTGCTGAAATTAAAAATCATATCCCAGTGAATAAGACTAATTGCTTCTTCAGCCAAAGCTGGATTGTTGGTCTTATTAAGGGAGCAGAGGAGATGTGGAGGAGAAAGAAGGGGGTAGAAGCAGAGGTCGGGGTGCCAGCAAGACTGCAGTATTCAGTTACACATGAAATGATTTGTAATTCTGAGTAATCACTTAGGACAAGCCCTTGCACCATTTTATCTATACATGACTCTAGGCCAAAGTCAATACTCATAGTAAAATAATGAGATGAAGCTAACTGAGCCCTTTTATTAATGCTCCAAGGAACAAATCTGATGCTTGAGCTTCTCCCATAGAAAGTATCCACTTCTTCCTAAAATGAACAAGTGGGTCATGATGCCCAGTGGCAACTAGACTACCTGCTTTTACAGCAACCGTAAGAAAACTATAAAATATCCACCTTTTGTGTGGGTTTTCAATTGTTGTTGTTTGTTATCATGCCCTATGAAGCTTCAGGTGAAACTACATGAATTTTGCATTACCTCTAGGCTCATTAGAGAAATCTGTCTTTCTCCTAATAGTTTCTTCTGACTGGAGGTGGGAGGAGAGAAGGGGGAAATCACATAAAGCAAACACAATGAACCTAAACAGATAACACACGGTGTGAGGTATCTACAGTTTCTCTAAGCACTGCCAATACTCTGCAAGCTAACTAAACCAACTGTGCAAGGTTTCACTGGAGCTTACTACGTATGTTTGTATGTGTTGTAGTAATCGATATTATTGTTTTGAGTTCAGTAAAGCATTTCGGAGACCGGCTGGTCCCTGCTGTGAAAGGACTTCCTTTTTATGCATATAAAATCATACTTACTTATTGCCACATTCACTATAATAGATGTTTGGCTAGCTGATAAAAAAGAAACTGACTTCATTACCCTTTTAATGTAACTTCTATTAGATTTTTACACTAAAGTTGTTTTTCTTCACACAAGATCATTATGTCTTTCATTAGCTTGATAGCAACTGTATCCAAAGACCCTTTGATACTTTCTGTTCAAGTAATTACTATTTTTCCCAGATTATATGTCATGGCAGAACGAGGCTACTTGAAACAAGACTAACAGTTCGATCAACAAACCAGGCAAGCCAAGTACTGGGATTTTAACAGTTTAAATCTGATTGACTGAAGTCTGTTTTCATCAAGATCATAAACACAACCCACTGATTTTAAGCAAGTCAGCTTATCACTGTAACTTTAGTCCTATTGAACTCACCCACGTACCAGATTAAAACCACCCACATTATTCCATCTGGTTTCTGTCAGGTTGCCAAGTCCTCACTGAAAGAACACACAGAGAGAACACACTACTGAATCAGACCAACAGCGTACCTAGTCCAATTACTCGAAGGGACCAGTCAAGTATCCACAAGTAGGACATGACAAAATGAGTGCTGCCCATCTAGTGTCCCAACCACTGCTATTTAGAGATGCCAGGCTGTGTTCATGTAGGTCACCACACTGATCCTAGGCATCCAGCAGTGGATGCTGGGTCTTTCATCACTGGGGTGGTGAATCCATTTTGTTTTAATCTAAACTGCAACTGTTCAAGATGTTGAATCTATGTGGGGGTGATCGTTTGTCATTGACCTTCTTTAAAGATCAAAGCAAGCCTTCCTTTAACCTTCCTTAAAGTTCAAAGTAAAATCCAGAGTGAATTCATTGATCCTCTATCACAGAAGTCACCATCTGCCACTGTGGCCATTACATTAAATGTCTCAACACAATGGGTTAAGATGCAGCCACTGAGCTTTTCCCTCTGTTTCTCAGCAGGCTCCTTTATCACACTTCTCCCACATGATCTAGAATAAGTTGAAACTCTTGCATTTCAGAGCAAGCAGAGAAGGTTCAAATGGAGAAAGGAACTGTTGTAAGAGGAAAGTACTGGAGATATGTACCATTAACCTATAGCCCTTCTTCCTCAAGGCACTACAAGCTCTAGGCAAAGCCAGAGTTATGCTTTTAGTAGAGTAAAGAATGCATGCAGTCCACTCTTTAGTGGACTGCATGCATTCTTTGCTTGTTTAGGAAAATCTCACTAACTGCCATGTCTCCCTTCTATCAAATCTCAGGATCTGTAGTTCCACAGAATACTTAGAACAGTGTTTCTCAACCTGGGGGTCGGGACCCCTGAGGGGGTCGTGAGGGGGTGTCAGAGGGGTCACCAAAGACCATAAGAAAACACAGTATTTTCTGATGGTCATGGGGATTCCATGTGGGAAGTTTGAGCCAATTCTATCGTTGGTGGAGTTCAGAATGTTCTTTGATTGTAATGCACTATAAATCCCAGCAACTGCAACTCCTGAATGTCAAGATCTATTTTCCCCAGACTTCACCAGTGTTCACATTTGGGCATATTGAGTATTTGTGCCAAGTTTGGTCCAGATCCACCATTGCATGAGTCCACAGTGCTCTCTGGATATAGGTGAACTACAACTTCCAAACTCAAGGTCAATGCTCATCAATCCCTTCCAGTGTTTTCCATTGGCCATGGGAGCCAAGTTTGGTTCAAATCCATCACTGGTGGAGTTCAGAATGCTCTTTGATTATAAGTGAACTATAAATCCTAGCAACTACAACTCCCAAATGACAAAATCAGTCCTCCCCCAACCCCACTACCATTCACATTTGGGTGTATTAGGTATTTGTGACCAGTTTGGTCCAGTGAATGAAAATGCATCCTGCATATCAGAGATTTACATTATGATTTATAACAGTAGTGAAATGACTGTTATGAAGTAGCAATGAAAACAATATTATGGTTGGGGGTCACCACAACATGAGGGATTGTATTAAGGGGTCACGGCATTAGGAAGGTTGAGAACCACTGACTTAGAAGTCTTGGACATACAGCCCTAATATTATATGACCGCTTTGAGTCCCCATAGGGGGGAGAAAAATGGTATATAAATGCAATAAATATAATAATAATAATAATAATAATAATAATAATAATAATAATAAATATGAGTAGTGCAGTAGATAATAATAATAATAATAATAATAATAATAATAATTTATTTATACCCCGCTGTAAGCTCACAGCAGCCATTCCCAATAACGACACAGGACGCCAATCCGTAATCAATCAAGAACTTTTACTGCTGGACATTCATACACGAAGAAAGCCAGGATTGGCCGGCCGCCGCAGTTTAACCCTTATATACCCTCCCTCACAATTGAATTCCCCCTTCCCGCCGGCTGAGAGTCCCGCGCAATGTTCCCCGCCAAATGCCAACTGCTTCCCCCCAAGGCCACCAGCTGCACATTCTTATCAGCATCACATGTCAGGATCCTGGTTTTTTGCACCAAGACTCAAGGCCTGGAAACCGGTTCCTGACATGACGTCCTCCTCCTCCTCTTCTTCCTGGAATGGAAATACATGTCACTACTATATTCCTTCCTCATCCAGCGAACCTCGATACTTTTTCAACAAGCTACAGTGAAACGTTGGGTGTATTTTCCCCAAAACCTTCGGTAGTTGCAAGGTATATGTGACATCATTGATTTTACTGGAGATTCTAAACGGGCCGATGTATTTGGGAGATAACTTCCTGGACGGGGCATTCAGCTTGAGATTTTTGGTACTCAACCATACTAAGTCCCCTTCCTCCAACCTGTCTCCTTCCCTCCTTTTTCTATCTGCAAATAACTTATACCTCCGTTGGGCTTCTCTGAGTGACTTCACTACCTCCTCCCAACTCGCCCTCACCTTGTCCGGCCACCCCTCCTTTCCCCACGGTTCCTCCTCCTCCCAACTCGGCAGTTTTGGTAAAGGGGCTACTTCCATGCCGTAGACTATTTCAAAGGGGGATCTCCCTGTGGATGCGTGACAGGCTCCATTATATGCGATTTCTGCATATGGGATGAGATCTGCCCAGTCGTTTTGGCAATGATTTGTGTACGTCCTTAGGAAGAATCCCAATGTCTGCTGAGTGCGCTCGACCCCCCCCCCCATTGGTCATGTGATGAAATGCTGAACTCAGGGTCCTTTCCACCCCCATCAGTTGCATGAACCTTTCCCAGAACCGTGCCGTAAACTGCACCCCTCGATTGCTAATCACCTGATCGGGACACCCATGCAACTGATATATGTGTTTGATAAACAGCTCAGCCAACTTTTCCGCAGATGGCAATTTAGGCAGCGCCACGAAATGTGCCTGTTTTGAGAATAGGTCCATTACTGTCCATATGTAGCACTGACCCCGGCTGTTCGGGAGTTCGCCTACAAAATCCATGGCGATCACACTCCATGGCCTTGATGGCTCTGCTACCCTCTGCAACAATCAGCTTTTGTGTGGGCACCTTGTTCCTTGCACATGTATTACATCGGGACACATATGATTTTGTGTCACCCCTCATCCCAGGCCACCAACATTGGCGCGCCAATAATTTCAGGGTTTTCGTAACCCCTGAGTGTCCTGCCCCCTTATTGTCATGGCATCTGATCATCATTTTTTCCTGCAGGCTGACTGGGATGTATACCTTCTTGTTTACAAATCCCAATCCACCCTTCCATTCCACCTTTTCCTTGTTCCTCTCCAGCCACTCATCCTCCTTGCATGCCAGCCTTATCTCCTCCTCCCATTCCCCGTCCTTGCTCTCTACTCCTACAAGCCTTTGACTGCGTTCCGCTTGAGCCCTTGTCTGCGCCGCCATGCCCCACTGCCGCTCCAAGAAAATACTCCCCTTTTGGTCTTGCCCCCTCCCTTCATCCTCCGGCATACGTGACAACATGTCTGCTACCACATTTTGTCTCCCCTTGTGGAACTTCAGCTGGAAATCGAATCTGCTGAAGAACTGCCCCCATCTTATTTGTTTTGCTGACAATTTCCTGGGCGAAGTGATATATTGTAGGTTTTTATGGTCGGTCCATACCTCAAAGGGTATGCCGCTTCCCTCTAACAAATGCCTCCATGTCTCCAGAGCTCTTAGGATCGATAGGGCTTCCTTCTCCCACACCGGCCAGTTCCGCTCAGCTTCACTGAACTTTTTTGATATGAACCCACATGGCTTCAACCTCCCCTCCGGATCCCTTTGCATCAGTGCTGCCCCATAGGCCCAATCCGACGCGTCACAATGGATTACAAACTGCTTAGTCAGATCGGGGTGGGTTAGGACAGGTTCCTTCGTGAACCTGCATTTCAGTTCCTCGAAAGCCCTCTGGCATTCTGCTGACTAATTCAACTGTGCCCCTGGGGACCGCACCTTTACCGTCTCCCCCCTCCCCTTTGTCTTCAGCAATTCGGTGAGGGGCAGTGCCACCTGAGCAAAGTCTTTTATGAACACTCGATAAAAGTTCGCAAATCCTAAGAATGACTGTAACTGCTTGCGTGTTTTGAGGGCCCCCCACCCCCTGACATCCTCTACCTTTGAAGGATCCATTGCCACCCCTCCCTGGGAGATTCTGTATCCGAGGAAATCTATTTGTTCCTTATTAAATTCACACTTTGGCAGCTTTGCAAACAGCTTTGCTTCCCTCAATTTCTGGAGTACTTCCCTCACCAACTGAATATGGGATTGCCTATCACGGCTGAATATTATTACATCATCCACAAAACAGTACACTCCCCGGTACAGTAGCGGGTGCAACACCTCATTAATCATTTGCATAAATGCCCCTCCAGAGCCTTTTAACCCGAAGGGACACACGGAATATTCAAAATGCCCCAATGCACATGAGAAAGCCATTTTCCATCTGTCCTCAGGCCGTATTCGCAACTTATGATAGGCCTCAATCAAGTCAATTTTCGTAAACACCCTTGCCTCTGACAGTCTTGACAGTAAATCCTTGGTTAGAGGCAATGGGTAATTGTTGGTTGTGCTCACTGCGTTCAGCCCCCTATAGTCCACACACAACCTCAATGAGCCGTCCTTTTTGTGCCTAAATAGCACTGGGGGCCCCAATGGGGATTCAGATGGTACTATGAACCCTCGGGCTAAGTTCTTATCGATGTACTTCCTCAGTTCCTCCATCTCCTTCACCAACATTGGGTACAGCCTACTCCTAGGCAGCTTAGCATCTTTATTGAGCTCGATTTTCACCTCGACCCGTCTTGGGGGAGGAAGCTGATCTGCTTCCTTTTCATCAAATACGTCCTCAAAGTCTCTATACTCGGAAGGGATCTCCTGCACTCCGTCTGTCGTGCCTCCCTCCCCCTTACAACATTCCCCCTTTTCTTCGTCTTGGAAGCTCAGGCTGCCCTTCCTCCAATTGATTTGTGGGTTTGCCTCCCTCAACCACGGCATCCCCAATATCATATTATAAGTTGCTATAGGGGATACTACAAATGTTATGCCGCCTTCCCAATTCCCTATCTTGCACTGCACTTCCCCCACTTCGAATCGTGCTGGGGCTCCAGCCGCCACTGAGCCATCCAGCTGTGAAAATGCTATAGGGGCTGGCAAGACGGCTTTCTCACATTTCAGTTCGTCTGCCAATTCTGGGGTTATAATGTTCCTGGAGCAGCCACAATCCATGAGGGCTTTGCAACTGGCCCACTTTCCCTCCCCTTCTAGCCTTATCGGGAACACTAACATCCCTGGGTTGTGACTCACCAGATCCCCCACTGGGGCCCTGTGAGGGAGGCTCTCTTCCACTCTCTTCCCAGCGGCCGGTTTAAACTTTGGCTGAGGGGGATCCCCCCCCTTTTCTCTGCTGACAATTTGTGGCCCGATGCCCAAAACGGCCGCATACAAAACAGCCGCCTCTCTGCTCCTTGGGTCCTCCGGCTGGGCCTTTCCCGATCGTGCCTCTCTCTGTCCTCCGACTCTCCTCCCTGGCTCTCGTCTGCTGCGGTGCCGCCCCCCGATGTCTCCTGACCTGAGCCAGGGTCGTCTCGATGCGGCCAGCCAGCTCAATCCATCTGCCTATCTCCTCCGGATCATCGCGATGAAGTGCCCAAGCCAAGATTTCCTTCCGCAGGCCTTCCTTAAAAATATTCCTTAAATATTTGGACCTTAGTGGTATTGGACCACTCAGGCACCTTTTCTGCCCGCAACTGGAATTCTTCCATGTATTCGGATACGGAACGCTGGCCTTGGGTTATTGTCTGCAACTTCTCTCTCGCTCAGATTCTCTCGAGCGGATCCCTGAAGCGTGCTTCCAGCGCTGCTAGGAATCGCCTCGTGGATCCCAAACATGGGTCACGTCTGGCGTGGAGCTGGACATACCACTCTGCCGCTCCTCTCCTCAGTGCCGTGCCCACTGCCCGCACTCTGCTTGCCTCCGATCTGAAGGTGAGTGCGTTGTCCTCTAGATATCCCCTCACCATGGTTAAGAAATAATCGAGGCTCCCGGCTTCACCTCCAAACTTGACTCTCAGCTCCTCCCTTCTCTGGTGGTGGAGAAGGGGCTGCATCTCCCGGCTCTCTGCTCGCGGTGGCCCTCCCTGGAGCCCATGCTGCTCCAGGGGCAATCCGTACCACCCTGTGCTGCGCCCGGCTCCGGCCGGGGGCACCAGAAGCATCTGCTGGGACGTTCGCGTTAGGCCCCGCGGTTGTCCTTCCTCCTCATCACTCTCTGCCCCAGCTCTCCAACTCGCCTGCGTTTTAGGCCGTGCTCTGGGTCCCCGGTCACTCCTCTCCTCTGCACTCCACACCGATTCCCCTCGGGGTTGTGATTCCTCTATCAAGGGGGCCAGCCGCTCCATCACCCTCGACATCACTGCGAGGGTGGTTTCCATGAATGCCACCTTTTCTTCCAGATACTCCAACCTCTGCGAGGAGGGGAAATCTAGCCCACTGCTTTCTCTCGCTGCCGCCTCTGCCCCCTTCACTCCCCTCTGGGTCACCCCGTTGGGCCGGGCATAAGCAGTCGATGAAGCCAAGGCAGCCACTCTCTCCAGCTCCTCCTCCGCATTCTCGAAAGGGGAGTCTGGCTCTCCCTCTGCCGCTGGAATTTCCTCCCGTTCCATAAGGGTACCTCACCGCAGCCGCGGGACGGTACCGATCAATCCTGGCTTAATGTAAGCTCACAGCAGCCGTTCCCAATAACGACACAGGACGCCAATCCGTAATCAATCAAGAACTTTTACTGCTGGACATTCATACACGAAGAAAGCCAGGCTTGGCCGGCCGCCGCAGTTTAACCCTTATATACCCTCCCTCACAATTGAATTCCCCCTTCCCGCCGGCTGAGAGTCCCGCGCAATGTTCCCCGCCAAATGCCAACTGCTTCCCCCCAAGGCCACCAGCTGCACATTCTTATCAGCATCACATGTCAGGATCCTGGTTTTTTGCGCCAAGACTCAAGGCCTGGAAACCGGTTCCTGACACCCCGCCACCATCTCCCCAAGGGGACTCGGCTTACATGAGGCCAAGCCCGACAACACATCAAAAGATAAAAAGCAATAAGCAAATAAAACAATACAATTAATATAAATCACATATAAAACAATAACACACAAGGATTTAAAAACCTATGGCTGGGCCAAATATAATAGTTTAAAATTTAAAAAATAATCGCTGGGCATGAACAGAGGTAGGATGTATCTGATAAGAGGGTTTTAAAAGAAATCAAGGGAGAGCAACCCAACGAGTTATTAAAGTGCTTCTGATGACATTTTGCTGAGAATTATTTCCTTATTCAGGGAAGGCACACTGGAACAGCCATGTTTTCAGGCTCCTCCTAAAGACTGCCAATGTGGGGGCTTGCCTGATATCCTTAGGAAGTGAGTTCCAGAGTTGGGGAGCCACCACAGAGAAGGCCCCTCCCTTGTCCCCACCAATCGTGCCTGCGAAGGGGGCGGGAGCAAGAGCAGGGACTCTCCAGATGATCGAAGAGATCGCGTGGGTTCGTACACAGAAATGCGGCCACGCAGGTAGGCGAGTCCCAAACCATTCAGGGCTTTGTAGGTAAGAACCTGCACCTTGAATTGGGACTGGAAAATGAACAGCAGCCAATGGAGCTCGTTAAACAGGGGGTTTGACCGCTCCTAGTAAGTCACTCCAGTTAGTAACCTGTCTGCCGCCTGTTGTACCAACTGAAATTTCCGAGCCATCTTCAAGGGCAGTCCCTAGGTTTACAGCTTTTCCCAGGATTCCATAGGACAGTTTCACAGCATTCAAACTGGTATACAATTGTGCTACAACTGAACTGCACCTGTTCACCTGAGGAACCTGCTTAGATTTGTTTCCAGTACTGAAGTTTCAAAAACGTTTAATGGCAGGATCTGAAAATAAAGTAAATGATTTCTAGGAAAGGAGCCAAAGCATTTTGTGCACATTTGGATAGCATTTTTTTTTCAGGCTAAGAGCTCGTTAAATCACCTATCCGTGAAGCTATATCTTTTCATTTGCTTATTCATGATTTCCCCCTTTAGTGTGAATTGTACTTGATACCTATTTGATCCAGTGATATAATCTGAATGATAGTGTAGCTGTGATAAAACTCAAGATAGTCTGATGCTTAGCTTTGTTAATCTGAAATTGGAAGATTTAAAAATACATAGATAAGCAGTCAACATTGCATTCATTGTGAACTACAGATTTGCACCTGGGGTTCCTAGATAAAATGGATTATCTAGAAGATCATTCTGAATGTGGCTTCAGTCCTGGTTAGGAGATAGAGGTAACATTTGTCACCTTGGTAGATGGTGCATGAAAAGGGCTAGATTGGGTGTGTGTTCCTATTGGTTCTGCTGGACTTCTTAGCAGCCTATGATACCATTAACTACGGCAGGCATCCTCAAACTGCAGCCTTCCAGCTGTTTGGGCCTCCAACTCCCAGAATTCCTGACCATTGAACAAGCTGGCTAGGGCTTCTGGGAGTTGGAGGCCTAAACAGCTGGAGGGCCAGAGTTTGAGGATGCCTGAACTACGGTGTCCTTCTGATCTGTCTCTCTGATATGGAATTTGCATGGGGTTGTTTCACAGTGGTTCTGATCCTTCCTGAAAGGGCAATTCAGAAGGTGATCTTTAGAGATCCCAAATCATTAGTCTTGAAGTCCTCTGGGACTTGTTTTTTCCCCTCCATGCTGCTTAATATTTATATGAAACCATTGGTAGAGGTCATCTGCAATTTTGGGGTTGAGTGTCATCAGCATGTTGATGACACCCAACTCTACTTCATTTTTATATCTAACTCGAAGGAAGTTGGTTCATTACTCAACCATTGTTTGTTGTTGGTAATGGACTAAATTAAGACAGATATATGTAACTCAATCAAGTTAAGACAGAGGTGTTTTTGGTTAGTTGGAAATCAGATCAAGGAAGACATTCAGGCTGTGTCAGAGTTACCTTCCCCCTGAAATCTCAGATTTCCAGCTTGGACAGACAACCGAACTTATGTGTGAGCCTAGATTTTCAGGTTATACCAGAGACCAGGAGTGCATTTGCATCATTAAAACTAGTGCAGATGTCATATCTGGCTATGGTGACAGATTCCATTATTACATTCCATTTTGATTACTTTAACAAACTCTTTGGGACTTCTTTAGAAACATCAACGGATCCCAAATGATATGACCAGCCTGCCGACTAAGGTTGATTTCAGGGAATACTTAATTTGCATATTGCAACTATTTCATTTCTGGATTATGATGTTTATTCCCTTTATACCTTGTGTCCAAACCATATGATAGACAGTGTCCAAATTCTATGGGTCTGCTGAATTTTGGGATCTTCAAAAGAAGACTTTTCTTCTCTATGTGTATTGAGGGACAAGGGAGAGAAAGCCTTTTCCATTACTACTTTTTTGGAATGCTCTCCAACAGGGGACTTGATTAGTTCCCTATCTACTCTTTATCCACCAGCAGGCATTTTTTCACATTTAGGCAAGAATTTGACTTTTAAATTATTGTGGGCAAAAGAATTTTGGGGTTGAGTGTCATCAGCATGTTGCATCATACTTTTGTCTTTAAAAATCTGTTTTAATGTGTTTTATCGGTATATATAAAAACCTTTTGCAATAGTTGTCTAGTGTTGTTTGTTTTTAACTCAATGTGAGCCACCTTGTGTGCTATGCCAGGGGAAAGACAGGTAAATAAATAAATAAATAAATAAATAAATAAAGGTTGCTATGGAAACAGGATTCTGAATATCACTATTAGGGAGCAAAAACAGTCAATGTAAATAGCTAGATACAGGAACAGAAATCACTGTGAGAGTCATTTCCCATAGGGGTGAGCATGTATTTAGAATTTCTAAAGACAGCGGAAAATTAAAGAATCAACACTAACTAAAAGTTTTGCACCTACAAGTACTAGCTCCGAAATTACTTACGATGCCCTTGATTTTTGACAAATTTAATTATGGTTATTTTTTAAAATCACAGAAGCCAGTTTTAGTTGTTTCCAGGACAAGCCTACACATATCTAGTCGGAACAAAAGCCCTACAGATGTGTTTATAGGATTGGCCATTTGAGGCAGTGGGGCTGAATGCTTCTTGACTACACTTCATCCAGGCTTTTTGAGCTTCTCAGTTCAGTCTGGAAATTATTGTCCCTGGCCCTAACACTATGTTCCTGAAAGTTTCTTTACTTGGCAATCCACCATAGTGATGAAGAATGAAGTTCTGGCCCCTGTGGGCTACAGAGTTCCTTTTCTGATTTAGCAGCAAAATTTCCCACCATTTTTTAAGGACTCGCTGACATTGATGAGTTGGAACTGATAAATTCATTATACCACCCCAGTGGTTCACTGGTTTGAATCAGAGAAGTCAATCATAGCACACCAAACATTTGCTGGTGGGGCTGTAACAATTTTTTTTCACTCTGGGAGACTCAGATTTCTGAGGTTGTTTTTAAATGGTCAGTATTCATGTTTCCCAAGCATTCTTCAAGTTTATGTTGTACTAGAGAATGCTGTATTCATTGAACTGAAAATTCCCAGAAGAAACCATTTTTTAAAAAAATTGGATGCAAACGTTATTTTAAATGCCAACAAAAACCAACTGAAAAAAACTCACAATGAAATTCACAAGAAGCCAAGAATTTAAGGGGAGATGAAGTCATTGCCCCTATAAATAAGAATTTTGTTCCCCCAAACAGAGAGTGAAACATTGAAAATGGTTCAAACACAGAATTCTTTCCAGATATGCTTACAGTTCCTTGGTAACATTGCCTACCCTTTTTTTCTTCAGGTGACCAAACTGTTTCTAAGTGTTTACCTCAAATTTATAGAGACTTTGGTTCTAGAAATTTAGAGACTGAAGAAAAAAAGTTATGGGAAAGGAAGAATTGGGTTGTTGTAGGGTTTTGGGGCTATATAGCCATGTTCTAGAAGCATTCTCTCCTGATGTTTCACTGCATCTATGGCAAGCAAGCATCAGACCTCACAACCTCTGAGGATGCTTGCCATAGATGCAGGTGAAATGTCAGTAGAGAATGTTTCTAAAACATGGCCATATAGCCTGAAAACCTACAACAACCCAGTGATTCCAGCCATGAAAGCCTTCAATAATACAAAGGAAGAATTCTTATTTGATGGCTCCCATTTTGCCTCCTCATAACTACACCCTTGTGGGAAGTCATTTTATTAGAATATTGACCCAATATCAGCTAAATAGCCTTTCAGTGATGGTCAATGCTTTGAAATGGAAGTATGTCCTCCTTGTGACTAAAGGTACCAGGGACTGGACCTGGGATTTTTTGGATGTCAGGCCCTCTAGCCTTTAAAATGAAAATAAGTGTTAATAGATTATGGACTCATATCATTTACTTTCCAACTGTCCAAATTTGAAAGGAACAGTCCTGATCAATCCTTTGTCATCCCATCTTTTCAGCTGCATTACAACATTCCACCTTTTCTCTCTTCATTTCATTCCTGCTCTTTGTCTTCAGCTTGAAACTTAAGCTGAAAATTCAGTCCAAATTCAAAAATAGCTTGCACGCAACTCAATAAAGAGAGAGAAAAGCAGTCAGCTGAATTTTGCCATTTTTATATACTCTTGGCAAAAGCAAAGTGCTTTAGCCTCTACTAGCTTTTTTGTTCTGTTTATACGTTTGCCATCTTGAACCGCAGATGGTTACACCTGTCCCAGGTTTTATCTGTGAAATGTTGGAATATATAATATTAACAGACAAATATCTGCATAGAAAGAGGGAGGGGATTGGGAGAGAAAGAAGTTGGTTTAAAAGTGATGATGTTGGCTTTCTGAACATCTAGAGAAAGAAAAATGGCATGCTCAAATAAAGAAGCAAATAGCACTACTGCAACGTTGAGAAAAGAACGACATATTTCTTCCAGTCAGCCAAATGAGGTGAGATAGGGGAGGCAGAGCAGCCTAAGGCAGCTTTCAGAACAACATTCCCAGTGATGAAATAAGACCATTGTTTGAAAACTCAAGCATTCATTTGTGGGAGTGGAGATTGCATTTAGGTCATGGAGGAAAAACAGCAGCATGTTGCCCTAGCTATCAGCACACAGCATAATACTCTTCACAACAAATCCTACTGTGAACTAAATTCCAGCGCAGTAGGTGAAACCCTATTGTCTTCATGAAGCTGCACTTGCTGACACTAAATTATAATTGGTCCCTAATCCATAAATGGAGCTGAAAATGCTTACTTTGATTGGAACTTGTGGGCCAATGGGCCACAGAACTCAACAGCCTATTGCTGACAAGGGTTAGCATCCATGACTACATTAGACCATAGGAGACGAAAGAAGTTTGGATTTTCCTAGTTTTCTGTCTCAGAGGAAGCCAATGACAAACCTCCTCTGGTCAAATCATGCCAAGAAAACCTTGTGATAGGTTTGCCTGAGGGTTGCCATAGGTTGGAAATGATTTGAAGACACACAACAACAACAAGTGTTCCAAACCAGATATTCTGAGATGTATCTGTACAACTATATAAATCGAGAGCTTAGATGTTACTGTCTTATAGTGGATTTATATAGATAAATAAATAATCTAGTACCCACATTTAATTTTTATTTTTTTAATTTTTTTCTTGACTTTTTAGTCTGAAAATTCTAATGCTCTAGGCTATGCTATATTTTTATTCTTTTGTGTTATCTTTTAACCGCTTTGCTATTGTTTTAGATTAACACTGCTTTTAGAACTGATTAATTATAAGCACTGATATGAATCCTGCTTTTAGTTCTTACTCAAACAGACGTATAAATAAAATCTTAAATGACAGAAATATTCAGAAATGGCTCATTTGTGAAGAATTCCTATAAGTACTAAGATAGACAGAGCAAGAAAATGTCAAGCCCTGAGGCTTCAGGGCCAAGAACCTATCCTTTGTGACATCATAGTGATATTACAAAAATAATGTCACAAGAGGCATTTCCTGTTGATGTAATTTAACAAAATACATTACACACCAACCACAGTTTTACAGAATATGTCCATCAAATAAAAAACAGAATCTAAAACTTTTCAGGGCAGTGCTTTCACTTTGAGATTCCTCAACGCCACCCTGAGTACTGTGATAATTTTTACTTGCTACTGATTATGATCTGTTTCAGGTTGTCATTCAGATGAAAGGAGCAGGCTGTCCAAGTCAGCATGGTTATATTCAAGCAGCTGGTCATAGCATAACTTCACACTGAATCTTCCATCATAAGCTATAATAGGAATGATTATGGTGAACTCCCATGGAACTTTGTGGTTGTTTATAAAAGCATGTCAATGTGCCAGTATTCAGACTCATTACCAGAATCATTTAAAGTTTATCAGATAACTAGATCAAAGTCCAGCATGCAATTTTAGAAACAATTTTTGAATGTGGCTTTTATTTTCAGAACCTTGACTTCCCTCACTTCAGAAATAAAATATGGTTAATGATGATCTGGAAACTATTAACTTTAGAAAAGAACAGTTTAAAGTATTTGATCCCCCTTTGATGAAGTGTGAACACTAGACCTTTTCCCGGAGGTGTAATCGAGATTTGCCATTTTTTTTTTAAAAAAAGATGAGTTTGTAGAGAGAAGGAGAATAAGGAAAATTATATTTAAAGTTCAGTTACTTCACTTGAAGAAAAATATTTTATGTGGATTCCATATTCTATCCACTAAGCAAACTTTGCATTTTCATTCCACACAAAGTTGTCAGTGCTACATAATTTTCTTTGTTGAAAATGTCATTGATTATGTGCCCATCAAGATTAATCTCTCCATGTTCAGATAAAGATCACTCTGAATACTAATCACTGGTTTTTTACAGTTTTTTTCAAATTATTTTTAATCAAGCAATTGAACCATTCAAAATTATATTTGGTTAATTGTTTCCATCTTAATTCCTTTTTTCCAGCTTGAATTGTCAATATGCGTTCTTTAGGAGACTTTTAAAAAATGCATAGCACAATGGATTTTTTGCTATTGTTTATTAAATGGTGACAACAACAACAACAACAGTAATAATGATACTTCAGGGAAATTACAGCACATACAGATGCAAAGGCAATGCCTAAAAACAATGAACACAGATATACAGACAAAGGTAAAGGTTTCACCTTTTATCTCCAGCTCTGGAGGTGGTGCTTGTCTCTATTTCTAAGACAAAGAGCCTCCGTTGCCCATAGACACCTCCTGGGTCATGTGGCCGGAATAACTGCATGTAGCGCCGTTTTCCTTCCCACCGAGGTGGTATCTATTGATCTACTCACATTTGCTTGTTTTCAAACTGCTAGGTTGACAGAAGCTGGGGCTAACCATGGGAGCTCATCCTGTCCCACAGATTTCAACCACCATCCTTCCGGTCAGCAAGTTCAGCAGCTCAGCGGTTTAACCAGTTGCGCACAACTCATGGGTCTCATCAATTAGCAACTTGCTAGGAAATGAACTCTCACACCCCCGAATATAATTCTATATTCTAAGCATAAAATTCTAAACACTCCTAAAATAACCTTGTATTCACTCACATAAAAATCAGAATGAAAGTACTTCTGCAAGAGTGAATCCACACACATAATTATAGTGCTTTTATATCACTTTAACTGTCAAGATCCCAACTTAGGGAATTCTGAATGTGATAATTTCATAAAGAACTTTGGATTCTCTGGCCCTGTATAGGAGAGTACACTGGAGGATTCTAGGTTTCTCATTGAACTACAAATCTGAGAATTCCAAAGGATACAGCCAGGAGTAATAAAACCGTTTTCAAATGTTATAATTGTAATATGTGAATCAGTTCTAAATCTTCACTTGTTTATTTACTCTAAAATAAACAAAATATTGGATGGGATGTTTTCTTTGCTTTCATTACCCTGGATTTGGAAAATTTGTGTAGATATAATTTCAATATTGAGTTACATTTCAACAAACCACAATACTTTAAATACATAGTAATTCAATGACCTTCCCTTTCTATTTCCTCATTCATTTCCCATATTGCTCAACTCGTTCTATGTGTAATATACCTCTCCTAAACGACATATATATAACTTCCTTTCTCAGTGTTGCATCCTTTTTACCAGAAATTAGAAAAAAAATACTTTTGTTCTATAACTCCCAGAATCCCCTACTCAGCATGGCCATTTAGGAGTACTATATTTTCCAGGTTCTGCTTTTCTAATCAAGACCAGTGTTTGTGTAGGCTAGGAAATGCATCTCGTTTGCTATAAACCCACAGACCACATTCTCTTTCCCCAGCATTCCATACATTACTTCAATCACACTATTTACAAACAATATTCATAATATACAGAATGTTTGGAATGTATGGCTTCAGTTACAGCTGTGTGGGAAAAATTCCTTTACATCTGAGTAATGTAGAATTTTATTTTCAGAGGGCTTCTTTTTTCATATGGACACTATCAAAGGTGTTTCTTTTTTGAGAGCTACTATTTCAAATGGAATAATTCCACAACCTGCATGACTAGATGGAAGATGTATTTAACTAGATCAGTCATCCTTACAGGCAGCTGGGTTCTATAATGCACCTGGGTGTTTTCTTTTTTATGGTCCCAGGACTCTTACATATCTATTGAATGTACATACACAATATATTATTCCTGAAATGGCACATTTCTAGAATATTCATACTATTATATACAGAAGACTGGCATGAAGATGCCTAAGAAGACCCAGATGATTTTTCCCCTTGCACAAATACTGAGCCATGCTACTTTAATTTTAAGCATGTGGATTCTGAAGAGAAATGTGCTTCTAGGTTTACCCTTGACTGTCCCTGGTGACAAATAATATAAGCTCCCAAATGTGTTTTGACCTTCCTAGGCTAAAGGCCAAATCTTCAAAGCAATGCTGCAAAAAATGTTCCAAAGGAGATGGTTTACTGGAGTGCCACAACTCATAGCTCAGTCCTGCATGAACACCTTTGACAGCAGACGATGGCTAAACAAAAACAGAATAAGAACATGATCTCTGAAAAAGATTCCTTAAGCTCCATCCCATTTTTTAAAAAGAAAGAAAGGAAGTGTTCTGAAATAACTTCCCTTTACAGCAAGAGCAGTTTAATCATAGCCAGTTTACAAATTCTAGCTTTGATTCAGAAAATCAGTAGTGATGTTATCTTACAGGCCTCAAAATGATTCCATATATGCTGAACTAACACAGTTACTTCTTTGAATAATAATGACAAGGCATTCTCTTTCTTACATTTACACCAATGTGTTCTGAAAATTAGCCAATAATAACAATAAAGCAGTGGGAAGACATCCTGACTTAATGAAACCAGATATTTGAGAGACTGAAATGAAGAATTTAGGAAAGATCAGTTTTAAAGAATTGTGATGGTATTGTTTAAGAAATAAACTTATGTGATAGTACACATATTTTTTAAAATCAAAATATTTACATCATATGTTATATCTGAAGATCTTTAGGTGGTTTACAATAAAAGCGATAATGTAAATAATAATAATAACAATAATAACAACAACAACAACAACACAGTCCTCGACACTTGGGAAGTGTCCGACGTGTGATCCAATTCAACAGCCAGCAGAGTGTCTGCAGTGGACTCACCGTGTTGTGTTTCAAATAATAATAATAATAATAATAATAATAATAATAATAATAGGAGACAGAGGGCCTGATTCTGGCAGCCCAAGAACAAGCCATTAGAACCAATGCCATTGAAGCCAGAACTGAAAAGTCAATGACAGATCCCAAGTGTAGACTCTGCAAGGAAGCAGATGAAACAATAGATCACATCCTCAGCTGCTGCAAGAAGATCGTGCAGACAGACTACAAGCAGGGGCATAACACCGTTGCTCTGATAATTCATTGGAACTTGTGCCACAAATACCATCTGTCTGCAACAAAGAACTGGTGGGATCAGAAGCTGGAAATAGTTATAGAAAATGAACATGTCAAGCTACTCTGGGACTTCCGAATTCAGACAGACAGAGTTTTGGAGCACAATACTCCTGACCTCACGATCATGTTAAAAAACAAAGTATGAATTGTCGATGTTGCAATCCCAGGTGCCAGCAGGATTGAAGAGAAGCAACTGGAAAAGATGACACGATATGAGGATTTAAAGATCAAACTGCAAAGACTCTGGCACAAACCAGTAAAGGTGGTCCCAGTGGTGATCGGAACACTGGGTGCAGTGCCTAAAGACCTCGGCCTGCACTTAAACACAATTGGCGCTGACAAGATTACCATCTGCCAGTTGCAAAAGGCCACCTTACTGGGATCTGCACACATTATTCGCTGATACATCACACAGTCCTAGACACTTGGGAAGTGTCCGACATGTGACCCAATACAACAGCCAGCAGAGTGTCTGCTGTGGACTCATCTTGTTGTGTTTCAAATAATAATAATAATAATAATCATCATCATCATCATCATCACCGTCACCAACATTTCTATTTATACCCCACCACCATCTCTCCAAGGGGATGTGTGGCGGCTAATATGAAGCCAAGCCCAAAAATTCCAACAAGGCAAAATAAATACATACACCAGACAATAACATCAAATAAAATGCATAACAACAAATAAAATGCAAAACAATAACAAATGAATAAATAAAATCAACACAAGATATACAGTAATAAAAGCTGGGCCAAATGCAAGGGATAAAATTATAAAACCCTTGGGTGAGATAGATAAATAAAGTACAGTATCTAGTATCTAGTATCAGCTTCCTATTTTTGCCATAATATGACAGATATGTACATCAGTTTCCGAAAAAAAGTACTGTAAATGAAATTTAAGAAGCTTGAACCTGTTTCAATGCTAAAAACACAGCAAAGATCTTAAATATTTATTTTAAGCTATAATATAGCTGTGGCATTGCTAGAAGGCATGGTAGTGAGTCGAGGAAGGAGAAAGGTTACAAAGAAAGCTAATTTTTCAGGTATGGTCTGAACATTTGTAGAAACAAACTGAGAAATCAGAAAGAAAGGGAAATTGGTAGAAGGATGGCTAGTCAACAAATATTTTGTGGAGTGCGATGATTCATGAGACAGCAGGCCCTTAGGTATTATATACTCCTGGGCAATTTCTGAAACATTAGTGGTTTTATTTGAAATCTCAAGTGACAAGTAAGGATTCAAGCAACTGAAGAAGGGCTGTATTAGTGGATCAATGCCGTAGTGGAAGGAGGATACAATATCAAAGTTCTGATGCTTATCTAGGATTCTTGTTTCTGCAACAAAAGGGCATAGTTAAGCACCTCACAGAAACACATTGACTTATGAAATTGGCGTTGCTTTAATTTCTAATTAGATACCCCCAGTTTTGAAATGTAGGGAGTAATGTTTTCTAACCATTTCGGAAATTATAATTTCCTTAAGTTAGGCATGAAACATTTTTAAATACACACACTCTCTCTCTTTTTAAAAATAAAATCTTAACATTTCTGTCCTGTGTTTCAGACATATAGGTTTCTCCAATAAGGCTTCCAGATTGAAGTAATCATTAAATTAAAAGCAAATGCATAGGGTTAGGTCCCATTTATTTCAATGGCTCAACTCTAAATATGATTAAACCTGGATTCAACCCCACATAAATTACAAATAATTAACCGTCACAGTAGAAGGTTAAAAACATGGTGGAATAAATGTGTTTGTTGCCCTCTTGAAATACTGCATGTTGCTGCCCTTTGCACATAGTAGTTTGCATTTATCTGTAGTGCTTTTCACATTATTAGTTTCAGAAACTAAACTGCCTATAGTCCTTCAAACTTTGTTTTGATTTATTAGCTCGATATCATGACTGGTTTCCTATGGTCTTTTAGAAAAAAATAATTGCAAGGTGGAGATTGGGAGCACAATTAGTCAAATCTGATTTATTTTTCCCAAATCTAGAGTTATACAAATTTGTGTACTCAAGCCATGAGGAGATACGGGTAAGAAATAACATTATTATTATTATTATTATTATTATTATTATTATTCAATATAAACTGATGTATCTTAGCAGTACATACTGGGTTGTTGAAAGTGATTTTCTCCATTTAGAGGGACATACTCAAGAGTGTCCCAACTTAAGAGCATTTTGAGTTAAGAGCTTTAACTCCACCCAGCTTTTGCTTTGACATAAGAGCAACATTTTTAGTTAAGAGCTAGCACCAGAGGGAGCACTAGCGTCAGAGTACAGGGCTTTACGGCTGCAAGGGAGCAGCCTCTGTGCCTAGTGCTCTTGTCCACTTTGGGAGATTGCTGTCTGCTTTGCTCTTGTCTACTTTGAGGAACTTTGGGTTAGTTGATTTTGTGTAGATGTTATTCCTGATATGTTTGGCTACATGAAGAGAGGGGGGGGGGAGCAAGAGAGAGAGGGAGGTTGGAATGAGTACAGTATGAAGAAAAGGATGCTTCTGCCTCTTCACTATGTGCTTTGTGCTTCCTTGCCACAACTTTGTTCTTCTACCATTTTAAAGCTGATCCTTCTTTTTATTGTTCTATGTGAATGTGCATTTATACATTATTTGTTATTTATAAAGTACATTTTCTTCTTTAAAAACACATAACAAAAAGGCAGGGTGGGGGTGGGGAGCCAGAATACATTAATAGTATTTCAATGGGAAAATTTGATTTGAAAAAAGAGCTCAGACACAGAACAAATTAAACGCTTAAGATATCACTGTATTAGCCCAAATAATGTTAAATATCTGCTGAAAAAAAATCAAAGGCATACTATAGAATGGAATGGAGATGGACGAAAGCTTCCTCTTTTTGATCAGAAGGGTTAGTACAAGAACATAGCTGATAAACTGCCAAATCCAGGAAATGGTTTACTGTCTTATGTGTTGAAAAGGTTCCTTAATATGCAAAAAAAACCATCTAAGATTTCTTCGTCTCAGGCCCCTTCTATACTACCCTATATCCCAGGATCTGATCCTGGATTATCTGTATTTCCCAGATTATCTGGCAGTGGAGACTCATATATGCCAGTTCAAAGCAGATAACCTGGGATCAGATCCTGGGATATAGGGACAGTGTAGAATGGGCCTCAGAAATGATTTTGTACATCTATGATATATGATTTTATTTTTGAAGCAATACATTTGAAGTTGCTTTTATTTTGTCTTTGTGTTCTATGATTTTTTTAAAAAAAACTATTAAATCTTCTTGCTTATAGTCTTTTCAAAAAAGCAAGAAAGAAGGAGGAAGAGAAATAAGAAAAGTTCTTATTTCTGGATCTAGATTTTTTCAAAACAGCTGAGTAAAGCATTGATCCTCATCTGAGCATTGCCTTAAATATTACAAGCTCCACTGGCTCCTTCCTTATAAAGCATTTTTGAAACTCCAAATGGAGCAGAGAGGCAATATTATCACAAGACTTGCAACTGACCATAGCAGACACTTTTAGATCTAGCAATGCATTGTAATGAAGCACCAGCCTAACGGGCTGACAATGAACTTTCACAATGCAAGGGGCTCATTCCTCCCAGTAGATTGCTTACCTTGTGAAGTGTGTATGAATGAGTGTGTGTTAGCATAACCATTACACTAGCTTACCACTCAGATAATACACGAGGAAACTACAATAGAGTAGAAAATGTTGAAATATTCATTTCAATTTTCTCTTCCTAGTTATATCTGACTTTTTATTTAATTATGGCTATATACCTAAATTTGACCTATACTATACATTACCCTGAGAATCATAATGTTGGAAGAGACCTCATGGGCCATTCAGTCCAACCCCCTGCCAAGAAGCAGGAAAATCATATTCAAAGCACTCCCAACTCCCAACAGATGGCCTTCTACACTGCCTTATATTCCAGGATCTGATCTCAGTATCTGCTTATCCCAGATTATATGGGAGTGGAGACTCATATAATTCAGTTCAAATCAGATTATCTGTGATCAATTCCTGGAACATAGGGCAGAGTAGATCCAGCCTTAGGCAACTGGTATTCCTCTCTAGATCTCTAGGTGGGAAGACAAATCCAGACCATCTGAAGAAGGTTCTTTTTTTAAGGGGTAAGAGCTGGAGAAAGGCAGAAACTAGATTGCATCTTTGGGGACAGTACAGAAGTAATGTGTTTTGCCAGAATATACTATAGTATTGATCCTCAATACTGATGATAAAGACAAACACTGTTGTGTTGATGGAAGAGAACAAAATAGGGCCACCACCAATTTGTGTCAAGCTTTTGTACAACCATCTACCATAAATCTGTTTGTGCTGAAAAATGATATTTGTTCTCTGTGACTTCTTTCATGTAATATCTTGAATTCACAAGTTACATCTGGGTTAATTTTCCCCACTAACATGCAAGTTCATATAAAACCTGAGTGCTGTCAGCAAACCTGCAGAGAGAAAGACAGCAAATAAAAAATAAAATAAATAAAGCTGGCAAGTAAGATCATAGATTGAAGAAAGAAAGAAAGAAAGAAAGAAAGAAAGAAAGAAAGAAAGAAGGGAGGGAGGGAGGGAGGGAGGGAGGGAGGGAGGGAGGGAGGAAGGAAGGAAGGAAGGAGAAGGATTGTGAACTGTGGTATATTGAGAGTTGGGAAAATGTAATGTGGACCGTAGGAAGAGAGTCTATGTAAACTTATACCCAAAGTGAATTTTTTTCTTAAAAGCATATTAAATCATTTCTTATTTGTTTGTTTGTTTATTTATTTATTTATTTATTTATTTATTGTATTCTGGTATTTATTATAGCATCTTATAGCACCAAAGAACTAGAAAAATATAAATAATTTAGTACAGTTCCAATTAAAACATTAAAATAGTTTAAACGTGTTAAAATATTGAAAAATAAGTAATAACCATCAACTTTTTCATTGAAGTTGTCCCCCAAGAGGCACTATCAGTGGTGTTTCCTCTTTTTCTCTCCTTTTGTTTTCGAATGTGTATGCAATTAAACATGTAGACACTTAAGTTACAGCTGAACAAAGCAGTCATATCAGTTTTATACCATTTTAACTGCCATGGCTACATCCTAAAGAATCTCAGAATTTATAATTAGGACAAATAAAGCTAACAATGCATGCAAAAGTACCCATGATCATATTGTAGTATTTACAGCTATATTGTTCTACATCTGCATTCAGTTAAGAACATGTAAGCTAGAGTCAACTCCGTAAGATAAATGTGGAAAGTCAGAGGTGAGCACATTTTTCCACATGAGGGTCACATTCTAATTTGAGAAAATCTTGCACAGTATTTATTTATTTATTTATTGGATTTATATCCATTCTTCCTCCTAAAATGGGATTCAATGTGCCTAATAGGATTTAGGACTTCCTGCTATCTTTTATGTAATGGCAGCAAATGCACACCAAGTTATAAACTGAGCTTTAAGCGAACCAGCAAAGATGTCTGTTAATGGGAATAGTTCAGCACCTTGGATAGCTCTATCAAAGTTAATATTAAAATTAATACTGGAGTAGATTCCATATCCAATTGACATGGTAGCCACTGGCTGGTAGCCAGAGATGTCAGAAGTTACGCTCTGGCTAGGAGCAGTTTCAAGAGAGTGCCCAAAGAGCAAAGTGGGTGAACTAAATAAATTGGCCATTGCCAGATAGATTTTCCCCAATCTGGACCTTTTATCTTCAAGTGAGAAGATTGTTCAGGCTTCAAAGTGAACATCTCCATGAAACAGGCAACAAAATGCCTGCAAAATGTATACAGTATATAGAAGTATCTAATCATCAAGGAAAGGTTTGATTAGCAAAGAAATATGAGTTGTCTTTAATTACTCTGTTATCTACGATACCTAATTACAAAAAGCAGTGGCAAGATAGGGAATCTCTGAATGGCTAGACAAGGATGTAAATATTTGGCTTTTTTTTCTTGCCAAATAAAGGCAAATATTTTTTCCCTTTGTTTTCTTCCCATTTTTGAGAAAATGACCATTTCTATGCACTTTTCATCCAGTATTCCACACTTCTTGAAATATTTCAGAAAATTATTCTGCACAGAAATGGACATGGGTTCTTTGAAAGAAAAGTCAAATGTTTTTACACAAAACATTACTTTCAGATACAAGTTGGGTATCCATTGTCCAAAATGCTTGGAACCAGATGTGTTTTGGATATTGGGATACCTGTATTTGCAATTGAGATGTTTTGAAATGAGACCTGGGCCTAAAAAGGAAATTCATTGATGTTTCATCAACACATAGCCTGTGGGTCATTTTTTACATAATATTTTTAATAATTTTGTGCATGGAACAACGTTTGTGCACATGGAATCAGGCCTGTAGTGAGGGGGGGGGGGGTTAGGGGTTCAACTCCCCCCCCCCAGGCCGAAATGTTTCAGGTTTTTTTTTTAAAAACCTGGTTTACTCATCAATTTTAACTGGTTAACCAAATCCCCATGCTAAGTCTATGAGATGCAAAAAATTAAGAGTCCCTCCAGAACTGTAAGCATTATCTCAAGCAGATATTGACAATTTATTCACACTGTCATTACTTGCAGCAATAGCCGATGTAGTGAAGCAACCAAGTTGGGGGTGTGTGTGTTGAATGCTCTCATTAAGGAGGCCAGACTTGGTGGAGGTGGTTGACAGGGGCAGAGCTGCAGGCTATTGAAGGCTGCTCTGCCCCCTGCTATGCTCTTTGCTTCAGCGTGAGCTAGGAGGCAGGTTTCATTATTTTGTTATGTATGTGTTGTTATATTGTTGAGTGCCTTGTAAGCCACCCTGAGTCCCTTTGGGGAGATGGTGGAGGGGAATAAAGTTTCATTCATTCAGTAGTGAAATAGATGGGTACGGAATATGTACAAAGACTACTTCAATGACCCTGGATTACAACAGTGGCATGATTTTAATAGTAGATATAATGTTTTAAAATGTTTTAATGTGTATTAATTTAAATTTAAATATTTAATTGCATGCTGCATTAAGGCATTGAATAGTTGCCTATGTGTAAAGCCACCTTGAGTCCCCTTTGGGGTTGAGAAGGGTGGGGTATAAATATAATCATTAAATAAATAAATAAATAAATAATTCATTTGCTGTAGAATTATTGAGTTGTAACAGCATTGTAACTGCCATGGCTCAATGCTCTGAAATCCCGGGAGTTGTAGTTGTATGAGGTCTTTAACCTTCTCTGCCAAATAATGCTGGTGTCTCACCAAAGTACAGCTCCCAGGATTCCATAGCTTTGAGCCATGGGAACTAAAGTGGTACCATGCTACATTATTTCTACAGTGTTGATGCACCCTATGTCAGATAGCCAAAATATACTACGTAAATGTCTAATCATGAAAACCTAATGAACATTTACTTTTTCTAAAGTTGTCAAAATTATTTCAGATGGGTGTTTTTAAAAGAAGTTTTTTTATTGAAGAAATGTATTTAAGAAATTATGAACCAACTTCCTGCAGTCTTGGTACATCAAAGGAAATCAAGTACTTTGCACCCAGTTAAGTTTCATTTTCTTTTCCTTTCTCTGCCCCTCAGATAAATATTGATGTAAATATGGAGTTTCTAACAACACTTGCTGTACCACGTGTTTGGGCCCTCACCTCTCTGGAGACCTTATTATAAAGTCAAAATTAATCCAAGAAATGAAAGGAAACCCCAGTGTTGATTTTACAGAACTTAAATCTAACAGCAAAGCTGCTAAAATAACATTGTAGTCTGATGCAAAAACTAAAAGTACAAGGAAATTTGGAGCTAGGGCAGGTGCAATAACCTTAACGCAACCCTGCGGAGTCTACCAATTGCATACATATGGTATGTAAACTAACCTGCTGCTCTGAGACCCTCTGACAGAAGACCATATGCCTTGTAATGGGAAGGGAGAAGAGAACTAAATGCAGGGAGGTATTTGAGATTGTCTATATTCAGAATGTCTTCATGTCTGATTGGATTACATTAACACCTTCATGCTACTATAACATTTCCTGTTTCTTAACTCTGCCTCCCCTTAGGCTTATACTTTGGGGTTCAGTATGGTTATGCCAAGTGTAGCTATTTAGGCAAAGAGAACTGGATAATCACTCACCTCAAAATAACCTAAGGTTATATGAACTCTCCCCTCTATGTATTTTTTTTTATCATAGAAAATCCTTTACCTCTTTCATTAGTGTCAATATGTATTATTGTTATTGTCTCTTCTCTAACTCTACATTCCTGAAGTTCTGGTGCAGGTTTTCCACCAAACCTCAGTGTGTTTTTTATGTTGAAGAAGCTTTACATTATGTCCGACTCCTACCAGATGTGGCAAGGGGCCCTAACAGTGTGTGTTAGGCTTGAATGGCAACATTTCTCAGTTTTGTTCTTTTCACCACTTTGACTATTCTCTAGATAATTCAGTGCAGATTAACACAGCCCATTTTCCTGTAAGCAGTAACACAAACCAAGATGTGTCTTTTACTACATTAAATATTAATTTGCATCATTTAATATTAAAGAAGTTGCATTCCCACTGCTTCCCTCCCCCCAACCACTTCTCCTCTGATCCATACCACCCATTTCTGAATATCTTAAAAATAATAATTTACAAGGCCCATTGCGATGTTATAGAAAACTAATGCAAACTCTCCAAGGAGATTGAAAATCCCAATACATGAGATGTGGCCCATCTCAGCAAAATCTACAGGAAAAAAAATCTTGGACAAACATGATAACACATAGAGAGATGCTTCCAAAATGCATCTGCTACATCCCTGGCACATACATCTCATGTGTATAATACATCTTAAATTTAATAAAAGGAAGATATTTTAGCTGTGGAAAATATATATTTGTCTTCTACTTGTTACAACGCTACTTATTCTCATGTGGTAGTTCCTTTAGAGCAAAATCTACAAACCAGTTTAAATTTGATTGTAAAATGGGAAGAAATAAACATTCAGACCCAAGGCGTTCTAGGTAGTTGGTTTAGTACCTCTCCTTATCGCTAGGCAGAATGATACAGGTTATCAGTTATCCCAGGCTGAAGGCTTTTCCCAAAGTACTGTAGTATGGTTGGTGCTGGCTCTATCTGACAATAAATTAATGCAGAGGCTGGGATGTGCCAACCACAACACCCACATCATGTCACAAATCATCTCAGTGCTCCAAGAACACAAGTACACTTTCACAAACAGAAATCTTATCTCAGGTAGTCGAACTGGCTGTCAAACAGAAAGACAGAAAACATGAAACATTGCTGAGAAGGGCATTAAGTAAAGAATGAAACTTTTAAACAATGGTCATATTAATTTCATCTCTAGCAAATTAGACAGCATCATTTTTATAATAGCAGCCACACCATATAGTTTTGGTTCTAGATTAAAATGTACAGGATGTTATCTTTGAGTCACAACATTACAAAGATGGAGATTGACAATGTTTAGCTCTTATTGCTAACTGACATCAAGTTGACTTTAACTTATGGTGATGGGCAAACTTGAAAAAACAATCACCCTTCTCAGGTTTTGTAGGCTAAGAGCCATTTTAATAGATTTTAATTGTACTGACTAAATGTTTTCACTATATTTAATTATTGGTTCTGTTATGTATTTTATTAATTGTATATGGAGGCATTGTTGCCAGATGCAAGCCGCCCTGAATCCCCTCCTTCCCAGGGGGTTGAGAAGGGCGGGGTACAAATATTAAAAATAAATAAATAAATAAATGTCTTCTTTGATTCAATATCTATCCATAATGTAGTTTTTCTCCTTCTCTGCTGTCTTTTAGCATACCAAGCATTATTATCTGTTCTACTGAGTCATGTCTTCTTATGATATGCCCAAAGTACAATTGTCTCGATATAATCACCTTGGTTTCTAAGGAGAAATCAGGTTTGATTTACACCAGGACTAATTTATTTGACTTTTAAGCTGTCCACAGTATCCACAGAACTCTTCTCCAGCACCACATTTCAGCTTTCTGCCTTGTCCTGCTTTCAGACACATACATAGAAAAACAATGGCATGAACAATCCTAACTTTTATACTCATCTTTACACTTCAGGATCTTGTTTCCTTCTTTTGTAGCTGCCTTTCCATGTCCTTTCTTGACTGCAGTTTCCACTCAACTCCTAATCTTCTTCTGATTTCTTGACTGCTCCACTGTTTCAAAATCCCTAAAGGAGCACGTTGACAACACAAAAGTGAAAAGGATTGCTGCTTGTTCCGTTTCCTCTATTTTTGCTTTTTACCAATTTTCACCCATTCTAAGCAACGAGAAGGAAATCATATAGGCCAGGCCTGGGGCTGGTATAAATATTTTCTCATGTTAGAGGCATGTTGGAGGGCTGGAAAAGCTTTCGATTATGCACATCCAGAATCCCCCCTTCTCTGACATCTATAATAATAAGAGTGCAGAACTCTGGGGAGTTCTGCAGCCAGATTTCCTTTGAACAGGATAGGGAGCTCTGAGATCAGAAATTTCCTCTGAAATCTGAGCTAAGTCTCCAGCCTCAGAGGTGAATTTCCAACTGGTTTTATGATTCCTGGTATGCTGTAATAGAAAAGAGAAAATTGTACTGTAAATTATCCAGACATTTAAAATTGTTATTCTCTTTCTCTCTCAATTTTATTTGTTTAATTGTAATGTTGTTGCATTGTTTTATAGGAATGCATTGTACTGAAACATATTTTAGGTTTTGGAAACCACTCTAACAAGATGAAGGATATGTTAAAAGTACTTCTAGCACATATGAACTGACCAGCATGCTTTTTAAAACAAGCAGAATATTTTATGATTTTTTTTAAAAAAATAAAATCTTAAGAGGTCTCTTTTGTATGTGTAACAAATTGGGTTTTGGGACTAGAAAAACATGGTGGAATTATTTCAAATTAAACAGACATATACACATACACACAGCTGAAGAAAAGCATTTCAGCGCTAAATTTATTTTCCTCAATCCCTGCATATGTTAGAGAAAATCTAATGTGTGCTTTGATAAGATAATAGGGTGGCAAATACTTTTTTCTCATCTATATTGAATCACCATATATTATTACTTATATCATTACATATAGAATTAAAGATTCTAAGTACCACCTTCACCCACTCCCACCAAATAAGCAAAATGAATAGACATCATTTCCTCTTGGATTCATAAGAAAGAGTCCTAATTGCGGATCCATTAGTACTTAACAAAATCTGATGGGCTTCAATGTGCATATGATGCCAGTTTATGCCAATTAAAACTTCTACTTTTCCATGCACCTACTTTCATTCACTCTTGTGGTGCATAGTTGATGGAGGGGATAAATGAGTAGTTCTCTCAGAGTTGTTGCCAACAACAGATGGTGTTAAGAGCCCAGGCAGTGAGTTGGCAAATCACCCCCCCCCCCAACAACCCACCCTCCTATTTCCCCATTCTCCGAGCTCTGTAACCAATTTAGCCTTTGGAGCTGGCATGGTTCCAACCATTCTGACTCAATTCCCAACCTAGGCTTTCTAGCATGTGACTCAATATGCTACCAGTTAGCCTGGTGACTGCTAACCATGGATTCTTTTAAATGGTATGAGAATCAATTAGCGCAAAGGATGGGGGGGGGAAATAATAATGAAAGGCCATGGTCCTAATAAGCAAATCAGAACACAAAGGGATTCCTTGTTTAAATACAGTGTCTTCCCATCACAGTTGTGGCTGCAACGTATATTACTCATTGCTTATGGTATTTATGTAAGGTGTTATATCCAACTTCTACCCAACCCTTCCTACTCTACTTCATCTATTACACATATAATTTGTTTGTTGATTGGAACTAAACTACAGGGTTTTTTTTTCTTTCTTCCCCTGCAGTTACAGATTGCCCCCTTTGCCTTCACTTTAATTTGGAGAAGGTAAGGGAAGATATGGAAAAAAATAGTTTTTACCAAAGTTTTCTTGTTGGCTGGAGTGTGAAGAAACTTCACCAGGCAAGACTGCTATGTTAATTTAAAAAAAACCATGATAACTATGAAGTAATTCAGTCACCAAAAAGTGTTCAGCAAAAGAAACAACTCACTTTGCCACCAAAGCCTGAGATATAAGCTCACAGCATTAGGCTAAAAACAGAAACTCTTTCAGCCAATAGACTAACAGGCTTGTAAATTTCTAGCAAAAAAAAAAAAGTAGCAACTCTCTCTCTTTTAGTGTTTTATTTTTTCTGAGAAACCCTAACTCTACAATAGGATGTTTTCTTGTAGTTGCATTTCAGATACAAAAGAGAGCATGCTTACTTTCAAGTTCTCCAAGAACTAAGTGAATTAAAGTCTGGTACCTGACTTTTTCACTCAAAGTGCCCAAACTAGCATTGAAGCAGAATATTTCCTGTTGCATGACTTCGTGTGCAACCTGTGGCTGGTCTGCTACCTCCATGCAATAAAAACCCAACCCCTGCTTTTGACAGGAGAACCCATCAATAACTGTAGGTACACATCCCCATAATTTACCTGGTACAATGAGCCCATTCCATTTCTGTACCAGCATGCTACCAGCATGCCCATTCCATTTCTGTACCAGGAATTCTACTGCTCTCCTACTCCCTTCTCCTTTTACAGCAATCCATTGATTTAAATATATTTTCACCAAATTGATAAGCTCCTTTTAAAGAATATATTCTAAAAATTATGGAGCAGGGGAATTGTGGGAGGGCAGAGTTACAAGACTATCGGAAAGTATAGTTATGGGCCAATGGATCAGCAAATGGGCACAGTTGTGTTCCTGTGGAGAGATACGATAGCAAATGATATCATACTGGAATGTTACCACTATCCATGAATGCAAATACTATGGGATAGTGGTTTTGTGCAGTGAAGTTTACAGTAGAACTATAAATATTTTTAAAAGAATTTTTGATAATTGTAGATAATATTATGTGAGAATTGATAATTGGCTGGGGGATTCAGGATTTGTAGGCCATAAAGTATTAACATTTTACTTGCAAGTTTCCTTGATATGTTGAAAATGCTGAGCTAAGAAAGGTTTCCTTAGATCTTAGATTTGGCTATTTCTATGTAACCACAACATTTTCTTAAATATGGTTGCCTATATTCAGCCATCTGATGGGCATATTCAAATGTCAAAGTGCAGCTCACGGTCTGTCTCTGTCACACATATGGCAAATAATGTTAGGATGGATGGAAATTTGGAGACAGAATTTAAAGCTAGCAACTTTGTTGCATGGTTTCAGCTTGTACCTAGCAAAACCTCTAAAAACAAAATCTAGATGGATGAATGTTGCGCTTGGGGACAATAAATTGAATATAAGTACCAGTGATAAAAAGCTGATTGCAGAATACCTGCCCTAGCTTGAATTTGAACCACTCTGTTCACAAAACTCAATATGCAAAAACGTTTATCCCAGTCACAATGAAATACATTTCCAACAAGACGAAGAGGTCAGAGGCTACAACTTCAAGCATGACTTGGCACAGAGATTTGGGTCTAGTCCATTAATCAGAACCAATGGAGAAAAGCAATGATCCATACATACAAAACCACAGTGTTATAAATAACAGCAATGCTAATATTTCAATGAGCAAAGAAACTCAATGTCTGCAGTGATCACATCTTAAAATAGAATTCCACGTGCTATGAAGATAAACAGTGAATTTTATTCTCCTGCTTTGGGGCATGAACTCAAATACCAAGAATCAATCCAAGCAGTCATCCACTTTTCTTTTACAATCAATAGCAGAAACCAGTAGTTTTACTTGAACTACTCCACAAGGGACAATTCACATGTTGCATTTGTCAGTAAACAAGGCACTCCTGAGAGTGATATTTGTGCCTAGATTGCTACAGAAACATAATGTGTGATTGTTTTCCTACCAATATGTGGACTATAGGCCTCCATGCTGGACTCAGACATAGTTAGGGCAAATGATCCAGACGCCTATCAGAAATTGATATACTGTACAATGTGTACACACAGGAATGAGAAGAACTGGAATTAATTTTCTGATATGAAAATTGAGCAGGCTTAATTTTGCGGAATCACAGGGGTCTAAGAGCTCTGCTTATGTCTTTGTCATTTTTACTATCTTCTTTTGCATTCTTCTGCAGAGTTTATGATATAATACATTCCAACACTTCACAGATCAAAATTGGGATGTATGTGGCCAAACAATGTCAAAGTGTGGTCAAGAGGCAAAAAAACTAACAAGGAAGAACATAGAAGCTAGGAGATGCTGCAGCAATTTGTTTTTGCTTGAGTTTACTGGAAAAGGCAAAAACATATCTCTTCTCTTGTCCCTGCTGAGTTGAGATCAGAATACTTTTGTTTTTTGAGATCAGTTCTGCTACAATCAAAATAAACTCAAGACCAAGGCAGAAAGTGGGAGGAGAAGAGAACAATTGGGATTTTTACATGCAATTGAAAAAGTGGGGTGGCAGTGGATTAATCTGGACTGTTTTTTTCCCAATTTGGGGCAGTTGGAAGGTATATATAAAGCTTTTCTCTGTACCTTAATTTCCCCTTAATTATGGTGGAGACACAACCCATGAGAGCAAATGAAGGCATTCTCTATGTAGCATATCCTAATATCTATGGTCTAAATTCTATCATTAGTCAAGGACAGACAGGGATCTTTTCACTGGATGGTAAATGCATTCTTACTAATTCAGTGGGTCCGATCTAGTTGGAACTCAAAATAGGATTTAGACCTAGAATTCCTTACCCTGAAATCTAGACTAGCACCTTTTCCAACTGGATTTTGAAACATTTGAAGAACCTCTTGCTTGGAGAGGAATTCTGTTCATTTTTGTTTTATATACATTTTTATTTATCTTTTAAGTGACTTCTTTAAAAATGCATGTTTTATTCTACATCATTGTTGGTTTTAACCTCTGTTAGTTACTCTGAATGGTGTACAAATGTTAGAAGAGTAGGATGCAAGTTTTCCTGTTAATACATTTTTAAAATATTTTTATGTTGACATTATTACATTGGATCTTTGTTTTCTCCTGCTTTCATTATACTTCTTCCTTCAGACTGTTCTGACATTTTCACCAAGAATAAGAAGAACTTTATTTTTCTACCCCGCCTCCATCTCCCCGAAGGGACTCGGGACGGCTTACATGGGGCCAAGCCCAAAGCAACATACAATTAAAAACAGAACAATAACAAATAGCATAAAACAACACAAACAATAATAAGCAATCATCAAAAGCAACATCAGACTAAATTCTTTTTTGGGGGGGGGGGGGGAGGAGGAGACCATTATGCAAACTGGTTAAAGGATAGGGTGGTTCAATAAGCAGTCCATTTTAACTTTGATCTCTTATCAGCTATCAATAGATAAGATCCAACCAATATATATACAACCTTCACAATTTTGTTTCAATGTCCACCACTTTATACAAGCTTACACTGTACCTATTTATTATTTAAAGACCCACTGAAGAGATCTTTATGGAGATCTTGCTGTTTCTTTTGTTTAAATTGGCATCATAGCAAAAAATGGGTACCTCATTTTTTTGCCTTAACTTCAGAGTGTTTATAAAACAGTTAAAATCTCCCTGCCCCTAATATAGATCAACAAAGAAACCAACTATTTATATCCCTCCATTATGACAGCTGTTCATTTCAGTTCTTCAACAAATACCTAGTTTGGTGATAAGAATGTTCTTATGCCATGATTGGAGGTTTTGGATAAGGGATTTTGTCAAAAGCATATTGAACATCTTTGTGACAATGGCTTGAATTGCATGGTAGTCCCAACAATACTAAACCCATTGAATGAAAAATTGAAAAGTGAAACAATACTTAACATAAATGCTCTTTATTCAATTGCTCTAGACAAATTAGGACTACAAATACGATTTAGGCCAATGTTTAACAGATTTATCTCAATCCATATTTTTGACTCTCAAGTAATACTAACAAGTTAGTGCGAAAGGCTACACAATAAAAACAAGTAGATAATAATAATAATAATAATAATAATAATAATAATAATACATTGTAGACTCATTCCTTTAGCTTTGCTTAACCTCCAGGTAAAAACTGAGTGTCTTCATAAATACTCAGGTTCAACACATAATTGTGTAGCTAATCTGTCAATTCTTGGATCTTAGCCTTTTGAAGTTATATGAGCTGGCCCAACCTGCTTGAAGGAAAACATAAAGGCAAGTCATATATGAACCAGTGATGCAACCTCTTCACATGGCACCAGGGTAAGGGAAAGCGTGTAGGGCTGCTTATGGCACCCCACCCCCCTCCTTCCCCCATCATACAGGGAAAAAGGGGAGGAAAGTGCAGGTAGCTCCATTGGAGCTCCCAAAATACATTTTCCTCCCTGTGGTGGTGGACGAAGTGATTACTGACTCTTCCCCTCCACTTTGGAAGGAATTTAGATGGGACCTGCTGTGCGTCATGTGATGGTGCTTAGAAGGCCCTGTCTAAGTTGTGAATAAAAGTGGCAAAATTGGGCTATTTTGCCCCATGTGAAGAGGTCAATTGTGTCTTATTTTGTAGGGGTGAATCACATAGGAATCAATAAAGCTGTCTAATGACCTTATGACATGGGTGACTCCCTCCCCCCCCCCCCAATGCCATTTTGCCAGCCTCCATGGCAAAACGTCAGGGATGAGGAGTGACTCTGCTGCCCCATGCACTGCATCATTGTGGCAACACTTCCCCTATCACACGGAGGAAGCATTGCTGAAATAGAATGCATCCATGCTGGCTCCATTGGAGCCAGCACAGGGAACACTCCCATGTTGTGAGGGAGGCATTGTATGATGTGGGCAGGGCCTCTGTCAGAAGTCCAGTGATGTTGTGTGATGGGTAGTGTGCCTATCCATCACTAGAGTGGTGGGGAAGCATCCTAAGATGCTAAGGTGAGGTCATTACTCTATTTATAAAGGTGTCTTTATATACACCCTTGAAAATGTGTTCAAAAAGCACTGGTAGAGCCCAAGCAGGCTTTAGCAATAATTATGGTGGATGGTACACTTTTTGGATTTCATTTCCTATAGCTCATCCCTTTCAACACTCTTTACTGTCATGTTGGTGATTTCAACTTATTACATAGAAATAAACAAACAAAAATAGGGAAGAAAGCCCACAAAATGTCTGATTAGTAACTTTCTTGCTGCTGAGGTCTGCTAAACAATGAGACTATTAGCAAGAACACATTATCATGCCTGGTGATATTTCATAGGGTATTTGACAATCCATAGGGGCTGCTTCTGCTGCTCCATAAATAAGATATACTATTTAATGGTTCTCTTTTATCTTACGCATCATAGTGAATCTACAAGAACATCACTTAACTTGCTCTATCCATCTTTCACCTGCCATGTCCTCACAGACATGAACAAACTGAAGGGACATGTTAGATTTTCTATTATGAATATGTATTTTTGTACTTTACATGCTAAATATTGCTGCATCCTCATCAGGTTGGGTAGTTTCCAATATATTATGAAGAATGATTGACTGAGAGAGTGTAGCTCTCAGACACAGGGGTGTGGGGTATGTAAAACACTGTGAAGCCAAGTGAGTGTGAGCTATGACCCACGTAAGCCAGCTGTAAATTTTCCTAGTCAGTTGTGTGCACTAGAAATATATTATGCTAATATTTTCTTGCCCTCCTTCAGGAAACTGCCTCCATACTGATATGCTGTAGGTATGGTATATCAATTTTTTTTCTCAACCATAGCTGTTATCCATATCATAGAAATGGGCAAAGTTTAGGCCACAGCATTGAATAATAATAATAATAATAATAATAATAATAATAATACATCGCACAGTCCTAGATGCTTGGGAAGTGTTCAACTTGTGATCTTGTGATACAAAATCCAGCATATATATCTCGTTTGCTGTGACATACTGTGTTTTTGTGTCAGTAAAATAATAATAATTATAATTAGAACAATAATCTCATTATCACAGTTAATTAAAAGTCCCTATCATATGGATATTTAAGCTGGTTATATATATTTTTAAATTCAGTTTTTAAAGGAATAGGCATCAGGGGCCTCAAATGGAAAACATAATATAATAATAATTTGATAAGGAGAAGACCTGGTTATGGCTCACAAATGGAACACTCAAGAAGGAGACAGAAGGCCTTATTCTTGCAGCCCAGGAGCAAGCCATCAGAACCAATGCAATTAAGGCTAGGACTGATAAATCAGCTGATGACCCAACATGCAGACTCTGCAAGGCAGCTGATGAAACCATTGATCATATCTTCAGCTGCTGCAAGAAAATCACACAGACAGACTACAAACAGAGGTACTACTCTGTGGCTCAAATGATTAATTGGAACTTATGTCACAAGTACCACCTGCCAGTATTAAAGAACTGGTGGGATCATAAACCTGCAAAGGTCGTGGAAAATTAACACACAAAAATATTGTGGGACTTTCGAATCCAGACTAACAACTTTTTGGAACACAATATGCCAGACATCACAATTGTGGAAATGAAAAGAGTTTGGATTATTGATGTCACCATACCAGGTGGCAGTCACATTGAGGAAAAACAACAGAAAAAACTCAGCTGTTATCAGGACCTCAAAATCGATCTGCAAAGGCTTTGGCATAAACCAATACAGGTGGTCCCAGTGGTAATCGGTATATTGAGTGCTGTGCCAAAAGATCTAAGGTGGCATTTGGAAACAATAAACAGTGACAAAATCACAATCTGTCAACTGCAAAACACCACCTACCTTGGATCTGCACACATAATTCCAAAATACATCACACAGTCCTAGACACTTAGGAAGTAGTAGTAATTTTATTGATTAACCCTTAGGCCATATCACAATAAGAAACAGAACAACAAGGCCTTGTGATTTTGTGATATGAAATCCAGAATATATATCTCTTTTGCTGTGACATATTGTGTTGTTGTGTCAGTATAATAATAATAATTTTATTTCTTACTCACCTCTCCTCACAGCTTGAGGTGGGTTACAACATTTTAAAGAGTTGGTGGTTATTGGGATTTTAGTTAGGTCTCTCATGAATTTAACTTTTCCAAGGCACTAATGGTACTAGTTTTTTTTTACTTTTATAATACAATATGGCCTCCAAATCGATGCGGGATATGTTCCAAGACACACACACACAACCCCATTAATCCCTGAAGCCAGGGATAAAAACAAATCCTATATTTTGATAATACTTGGGCCAGAAGCATACTATACAGTAGCTGTGGAGGACCTAGAGAGACCAAAGGCTGCAATGTTTACAAAATTTGGGTATGGGGGGCTGAAGGTGACAGAGGAAGGTATTTAATCAGTAGGCAGAATCAAGTATTTGTGAATTGGTTTTTTTTTTGGGGGGGGGGACACAAGCCTTGTATAATGTGTTGGAGTTTTATCTGTTGTTTCGGTTAGTTTTAACCAGTTTCAATTTTTTGAAGATTTAATTTATTTTTAAGTTGTTTAAGCTGTTTATTTCTAACTGTGTTCAGCTTCTGTAAACTGCCTTAAGCCCCAAACTGGGAAAATATGAAATATAAATAGATATCATAATAACGACAACAGTTCTGTAGCATGATCTACATCTGCATAACTTGAAGCATACAGTGAGTTGTTGGTATTTGTTGGAGTTCGCTTCCAAGACCACATCCCTCTCTGTTGATACCAGAATCAATGTATATGCAAGTCCCATTATATACAATGGCATATTAAAATGGTGTGACCCTTATATAAAATGGTGAACAACTTAAATGAGTGCTGGAGGAGAGAGCATGATGACTTGTGAAATGGCAGAACACTCCAGCAGAATATACCTACACATCAGTTTGGTACACAACAAAATCAAATATGGCCAGTTTGTGGTTGGTTGAATCCCTGGATACAGATCCAATGGATGCAGAGGGCCAACTATACTTGGCTACATTGAACCCTCCTAGTAATTTGTGGAGACATGTATCAAGGAATAAGTGTTTTGATATACATTGGACATTTCCAATGTACATTGACACTCCCTGTGCACATTGGAGGTGCTTGATGCACAATAGTTATTTTGCTAGCTATGTAGTAATGTCATGGCATCTCCTTGCTGAATACAGATATCTTGAAATGGGCTAATTCTATTTACCACAGATATAAGTCCACTTATGAAGACGTACGTTTCAATACTGAATTCCAGTTGCCAACAGTAAGCAAGGTTGCCAACAGTAAGCAAGGTTGGCATGACAGCTTTGCCATTTTGATATGAGAGCGTAGTTCTAAATGAGTTTGGTCTGTCATGGATACTTTGATTGTGCTCTCCCTGATGGCAGGGGGTTGGACTAGATGGCCCATGTGGTCTCTTCCAACTCTATTATTCTATGATTCTGTGAAAACACTCACTTCGTCTTGTTGGCTTTTCCATAGTAAAAAAATGTGTAAGAGATAACGACTCTTCAAGCAAATCAAATGATATGATAATATAAGTCAATATTGACAAACTGTCCTCTTTAACTCTGGTGTTACCATGCTCTTTCCCTTTCTCCCTCCCTTTCTCTCCCTCTCCAAATTTTACTACAAGCATCATGCTAGGGCTTCTCGTCAAACTGTGGTTCTCCGCTCCTTGCATCATTGAGGTAATTGGGAATAAGCTGGAAGCATGTCTGGGCTCCCTTTCGCTGCCTGCAGTGCTGCTTTTGAACTCTATGTTCAAGTACTTCTTATTCATTTTTCCCTCTCACAAACATACAACCTGAAATCCCAGATCAGTTCTGAAGCCTCAGGATTAGAAGCCAAAACTGAGCTGGCATTTCAGGGCTCATATGGTTTTGAGCCATTTTTATTTTTAACAGCTTCAAAACAAAACAACAATAACGAAAGCCCCTGACATATAATCTCCTAACCATTTCTGTATTTTATCTTGACATTAGGCATAACTGAGACAGTGAAGCCTTAACCTGTCAATAATTCTCATTTTACAAAGGCAGAATAAGTATTATAATAAATGTGTACAAATAGAGCTGATCCCTGCCTCTTTGGATTCAGACACAAGGCAGACAAAAACTGGATTCAAACTGATAGTTCTCACCAGGGAAATGAACTTTCAAAAACCATAGTGATGAATGTACTTCAACAACAGCAGCAACAACCCACCTTTAAAACAAGAATTTTGACCTACAAGACTCACGGAAGTAAATCAATGTGAATGTTTACACAGAAGTAAGTACAATTGGGCCCCTTGGGAATGGAATTTAGTTCCACATAAATGCAAGAGACCTCCGTTTTAAACACTCAGGTATTTGCCTTAGTTACAATGCAATGCCTAGAGTTGTTACAACACTGAACAGCAATTTAGAAAGATCTCAAGGGATGCCCAAACCCTGAATTCCCATTATAAGACTGTAACATATTGCAGATGGGCTTTATAATGCTTTCTCCATCTGTACCATCTTTCACTTCTCCATTGCTACCCCACTTTTGCCTAGAACAATCTTTGTTTGAAATTTAGCATGAGCTCTGTGGCCCCTTCCACACAGCTGAATAAAATCCTACATTATCTGCTTTGAACTGGAATATATGACAATGTGGACTCAGACAACCCTGCTCAAAGCAGATATTGTGGGATTTTCTGCCTTGATATTCTGGGTTATATGGCTGTGTTGAAGGGCCCTGAGAAACCTGAAAACATCTCACTGCTTTACAATTTTTAATTGATTTTGATGACAATTTTTCATTAGAGGTGGACAAACTGTAGCCTTTGGAATAATTTCATCTCTGAAAGATCTCACTCAAGTACACAGGCAAAAACATCTTTCTTTCCTCCATCTTTCTTTCCTTTCTTTCTTTCTTCATATTGAAGAAGAGGACGTAGAGAAAAGAGAAGGGGCATAAGAAAGAGGGGAAGAAAAAAAAGTGAGCCCACCCACTTTGGGATCTAGCATCACACTCTGCTTTCTTTCCCACCCCATCTTTACATTTATATTCTTTAAACATTTAATGATGGTAAATATACTCTTTTTTACACCACTTTTTAATAGATTGATTTGGTTACTGTCTCTAACAACAGTAATGATAATAAGTATAAGTTGCTTCCTAATATCAGGTTAAACCATTGGTTCATTAAGTGCTTAAGTGTCCACAATGGCATCACTTGGCCAGAATTTCCAGTAAATGCATTTTTACCAGCCCTGTATGACGATGCAAAAAAGTTGAGTATGCAAAGTCTATGGGCCCTTCCAGACAGGACCTATATGCTAGGATCTGATCCCAGGTTTTCTGTTTATCCTGGATTATCTGGCAGTGGGGACTCATATGATTTAGTTTAAAGCAAAAAAACAACAAAAACAAAACAAAAAAACCTGGTATCAGATCTTGGGATATAGGACCTGTCCGGAAGGGCTCTATGTTTGTTTGTTTGTTTTCAACATTTCTACCCTGCCTTTCTCCAACCCAGAGGTGACTCAAAGCAGCTTTATAGCCAGGCAACCATTTGATGCCTTCAACAATATGCAACTAAAACAACATTTAAAACAGAATTATAAAAGACATACATTAAGACATTTTAAAACATATAAAAATAAGAATAATACCTTCACTGTTAGTCTCATTATCCAAAGTCATAGTCTGAGCCATTCCAATATTCAATTGTGAATAATTCCATTTTTATCTACTGCACTAGATTTCCAGGAGCCCCGGGTGACACAGTGGGTTAAACCCTTGTGCCGGCAGGACTGAAGACCAGCAGGTCGCAGGTTCAAATTTGGGGAGAGAGCAGATGAGGTCCCTTATAACATAATCAAACGACTGTTCGGCCGTTGGCAGGGGGAAAGGCTTTCTATCCCACCACTGTACTATTAATAAGTGACCGACTATGGTAAAGATATTAATGATTGATGTAATTGGTAGTTTCCGCCGCCACCACCTCAATTATAATGTCTGAGGAAAACAAAGTGTGCATGTGTTTTAGGTAAATTGTGTTCAAGCCCTTGGTTCTTCTTCATTGGCTGCTTCACTCGCAGACAGGACTGTAAATAGGTTTCCTTTAGGCTGGCTTGGTTCTAGTGAGTTTGACAGACCGAAGCAGATTCCAGTTGAAGTGAACTAGAAACAGGTTTATTAAACTTTAAGATTATTTCAACTCATATATTAAGTGGTACATAAGTGTAATTCAGTTACAGAGGCTTAGCTGTTCAGACAGTTTCAATAAGAATGTAGCTTTGGCTTGCTGTGAGTCTCTTTCACTATACTGCTCAACTTCCCTTTGAAACAGTATTTCTTTGAGAACAGTTTCCTTAACTGTCTCACAGAGCAATTAGTCTTCAACTAATACTCCCCTCAGAACAATAAGCTTCTTTGCACTATGTCTAGATACAAAGTGAACAAGTCTTCTTTATTGGCCCTCTGTACAATAAACTTCAAGCCCTTGCCCCTCTCTTATTTTCTGACTGAAAGTCTCACTCCAAAAGCTCACTTTCTTCTGTCTAAATTCTCCTCAGCTCCCTAGCCTAAAACACTTCTACCCTCTTCGATGTTCAAAATCCTTCTCCCCGCTTGTCAAAAGACACAGCCTTTTTTCCCTCTCACAGCCAACTCCTCCCCTTATTGCTCTAACCAATCGGGAGTCGGCTGACTCCTCCCTCTTGCCTCCTTGCCTATCTTAAGATGTCTGCTACTGACTTCTAAGGCTTCGGCCTGTCGGCAAAAGGTCAGTTTTACTACATCCCTCTATCAGCTCCAGCTCCTCATGTGGGGACATGAGATAAGCCTCTCACATGGATGATAAAACATCAAAACATCCGGGTGTCCCCTGAGCAACGTTCTTGCAGACTGCCAATTCTCTCACACCAGAAGTGACTTGCAATTTCTCAAGTCGCTCCTAACACAACAAAAAAAAAACAACCTAGATTTTCAAAGGCTTGATCAAAAAGCCATGTTTTTTAAGGAAGGTCAGGAGAGAGGGGGCTGATATAATATCCCTAGGGAAGGAGTTCTACACTTGAGGGGCCACCACTCAGAAGGCCCTGTCTCTCATCCCTGCCAGTCGCACCTGCGAAGAAGGCAGGGCCTCCCCAAATGATCTTAAACTCTTAGATGGTTCATAGGGAGAAGTATGTTCAGATAGGTAAGCTGGGCCTGAACCATTTAGTGCTTTATAGGCTAAAACCAGCACTTTGAATTGTGCTCAGTAGCAGACCAACAGCCAGTGGAGCTCGTGTAACTAGGGAATTGTATGCTCCCATGTCTTGCCATGAAGATGGATATAGACATGGGATTTGTAACAGAATTCAAAGCTATAGCTTATTAAAAAGACTGGGTTTCTATTACGGATAAATATTGACTGTCCAGCAGCTTTAAGATGGATTTATGATATCCAAAGTACTTGGAATTCATATTTATGGTCACAAACACCTCAATGTGACCCCAAATCCTACTGTCACAGCCTGGCAGCATCCCAGCTGAAGCATTTCTGAAGCACTGGAGATTACAGCACTGGGAAATGATATCCATAGCATATTTTGACCTTGGGAAAAGCAGTGCCTTATGACAAAGAGTTATGGCAGAACCCTGAGGCATGTCTCTAGCTACCTGCTTTCTCAAGTAACATATTTCATGACCCAGTGTGTGTGTTTTCCAGTGCTTCAGTCTCCAGCACTGTCCAGGTCTGTCAGGCTGTGAAGGTAGGTTTGGATTGGGGATGGAGGAGCATAATCTATTGAAACAATGACGGAGCGTCATCATTGTTATTCCCATGATGATGCAGGATATCAGCCATTGCCTTTAGAAATTTATATTACGTATTAGTAATATAATATATGTCTGTTGCATTTGTTCTGTGCTATAATAATGGATTTTTTTTTGCTGCCTTTCCTGCTTGGGTGGAAATTGTTTAAAGAGTCTTTTCAATGAAAGATGTCAAATCTACTTTTCTGGGTGTTTCCTCTCCCTTTTTCTGCACTTGAAAATATTCCATTATTATATATGTCATTTGGAAGGCCTGTATTTTTGGTGAGTCTCTGATTTCCACACACAGCGTCAAAATTCTGTAGCTGAAAGAGCAATGCCCATCTTGAATTTTACCACATTGACTTATAGCATTGTGCCCTTGAGAAAAAGACTCAGAGAACAACTGAGAGCCATGTGGTGACAAAAATGAAATAGAACTGTCATCCCGCAGTTCTTCATAGTCCATCAAGTAAACTATTAAAGATATAAGAAGAGGCACAGTGTGCTTGGGCAAAGGTTGTTAAACCACTACTGCAAGGGCAGGTCACAGCACATAGCTAAAGATTGTTAGTAAAAGATAAACCAGTTTTCTCTATGAAACCTGACACCGCCAGTTTCCATTCTCACCTTTAATGCTATGTGCGTGCAAACAGGGACCCAGCTGGATAAAGCAATAATAAGGCCTTTCAAAGAGCAATTGTACTTCAAGTTCAGAGTGTTTTGTATTAAATAAGTTTTGGACTTTGATTGTATTGTTAGACTACTCCCCCGCCTCTACCCATACCCAATTTAATGGATCTTAGCCTTATTCCAGTTTAAATAAAGGCTTTATTGATATTTTAGAATTTGCAGCGCTGCTCATCTCTCAAACCTCAGGCAGGTAAATACAAAAATCTATTACATTCCTGTTAAATACCAATAGAACTGCTTCCAATCTTAAATCTTCAATCCTACTGGCAACTTAAGACTGCTGGATTGAAGTGCCTTCCTCTTGAAAGGTACCCAGGGGTCAATCTAGACCAAAGATAGGACAGTCTTAAGGGATCGGGAATAGGACACTTAACACAACAATAAGGGCCAATTGGAGGCAAGATCCACGGTATAGGTCAAGGGTCAAAAAGGGCCAAGCATTCCTCATATTTGTTACTACTACCCAACAATTGGAAACACTGGAAGTAGAGCAAATCTGCACCCAGCATGTCAATTCAGAGAGGAGGAAGGGCAAGCAACAACACAAATGTCCAAAAGATGAAAGAGGTATAAAGCTGTAAGCTGGGCCTGAGAAACCAGAAGAGGGAGGAGCAAAAGGCAAAGGCAAAGGGCAACCAGTTAAACTACAGAATAGGCACTAGCAGAAGCTTACGACCTCATCAGATGTGGTTTTTCCCTGTCCTAGCAAGCTGCCAGGATGGAGTCCCCTGCACCCATCATATGACACAAGCTACTTCCAGCAGGACTCTGTTGGGCTGTGTCCCATCAGCATGCCGGCAGCGTAACAGCAGTGTGCTAAGAGAGAGCCCTCACTGAAGCTGAGGACAGCATGGGAGGAAGCTGGGGACAACTGGGAAACATCATGGAGTGGTTGCCATTGTAAGGGGATGAAGCTGGGCACTACCTCAAGGTTTCTCCCCCTGTTCCCCGCTGTTTATTTTCCAAGGGGAAAGTTATTTTCCAAAGCTTCTGGAATATTACCAAGAATGTTTCTTTCTATAGATTCTTATCATAAGGATAATGATAATTTAGGAGAACATGATGAAGTGTAGGAAACAATATCACTGTTCAGATTCACTAAATATCAACTGTTTGGAGGTTTATGGTCAAATCCAGTACTTTAATTTAACTTTGGAAGACTATTGTAGATACTGGAGCACTAATATAATAAAAACATCTGGAATGCTATCACATTAGGAAACAGTCAGCCCAATTCAGTATGGACTCTAGATGATGCTCTTTTTCTGTACATCTCTGAGGAGATGGATCTTGGCAGCAGCAGTTGAATACGCTCATTTGAAGGCTGAGTTTCCCAAATTCCTATCTGTTTACTGTGGGTTATGAAAGGTTCAAAAGAAAGATGCTTGAAAGATGTCTCATCCCAAAATAATATCACTTATATTCTCCGACGTAAATAAAATCCTATGTATGGGAACTTCATTGTACAAAGAGAATTAAAGATGGCTTTTTACAAGTATGTCTAAATGCATGCCATCAGTTTTTTCGAGATGATGTACATATGTGCAAGATGTTCAAAGGACTATTTGTATGATGTCAGTGGAAGAGTAAGTGCTTGTTTATACTGGCCAAAAAACTCAACGTGGCCCAAAAGTCATGACATCAGGTCTTTAACGCGATGTAAACCAGATTAGAACCCATTTAGCCCTGCACTAAGGAAAGATGAAGAAATGCCTAGCGCTTCAAGGAAAGTGTGAAAAACAGATCTGTTCTGATGTTATCATCCCTTTTCTTCTGCATATGTCAACCCATCTATCTTGTCTAAAGTATCCATTACATTCTCGCTATCAGTTAAGTTAAACATTTTTTTAAACTGGAAAAATATGGAAAGATAGAGTTTACACTTCAGGAGCATATTCAGGTTTTGTCCATGCTGTACAATTCTGGCCCCTCACTTCAAAGCAGACACTAGAACAGATACAATAGAAACAATGTTCATGTTTGAAGGAAGCATATGTGTACAAATAGCAGAAAATATCTGAAGAGAAAAAAAGGAGTTTCTTAAATGAGAAATGTCTTAGTTTTTTTGATATATGAATCAGAAACAGGTAAAGAAAAAAAATGGGTCACAGATTCTGAGAGTTATCATAGAACTTCTAAGAGTCCTGGGAGTTACAACTCACCAAAAAGTCCCCAAAGGGACACATTTCAAGAATCAGCTTAGAAGCAGCTTGCATACTGCTGAGGCAGATCAGCTTGCATATTACAACCAGCAAACCAGTAGCTGTATCATGTAAACTTTCTGTAAAGATATATTTTCCCCTTTGTTTCATCACACAAGCTCCAGGCCTAGCCAAATGACCTTGACATTATGAAAGAGGGTTTGACAAACATCTGGGAAACAGAAAGCCCTTCAAGAGTCCTATTATGTACATCAAAGTAGCTCATACTTTTGCCATGAAAGACTGATGGAACACTAAATAGAATACAATTTTCTCTAGGTTTCATAAAAAATATAAGAAATTCAAAGCAAGAGATCACATTTATGTAGTCATGATGTGGATATAAGGGTCTAATATCTGCCAGCTGAAAGCAAACTATAGGAATTGTGTTATCTACAAGATTCAATGTTGTTTCTTTTGATAAGTTGGAATTTGGAAAACATGCATCTCAAACTTGAGATAAATCTGATCTGAAGAAAAGTAGCACGATCGTTTGGAATTTCGGGACCAAATGTTAAGGGAAAACATGGCCTAATAAATCCACTCAATATCTTTCTGTTCCTTACATGTTCATATTATTTTTCCATACTACTTACTCCCCACCCCTTCTTGAGAAAATGCTTTAGAATCTCGGGAAATTCTTTCCATGAAATTCTTTGTCACATTGTGCCATGGTGGGACTCTTATGGACTGAGCAACAGTGCAAAAACTCATTCCTAAGGGAACTGCAGAATGAAAGATCATGAGATCTATATTACATTGAGATTTAAATAGTATGGCGCAAAGAAGGCAGCACCATCTGACCTTTTCAGTTGCCCCTCATGCAAATCCTTAGTGTTCCCTTTCCAAATAAAAGATGCATTGGGTGTAGCAATGAACTAAACAGAACTGAGCAGTGGTAAGATATATAACGATTCTGTCATAAGCCTATGTCATCTCTGATACTTTAGAAGGGCATGGTACGAGTGAAGTTTTGTGTGTGGTATATCACAACATAAGAAGAATTCATATTGCTTAGTCGGCAGTGTGATTTGCTGCTTGTAGAGCCACTTTCTGAATTCTGTAGTGTCAGGTCATGTCTAGCCAATTGGAAATGTGTGTTGTGTCTGGTGGAAGAACCTTTTAATGATGGCTGCAGTGACATAGCCTCTCCCATATCAGAAAGTTTGTACAATGTTGACTGTCACAAAATGATCCACAGGCCAATATTATGCCTAGCTGTCAATAGACGATGCACATGTTACAATAGCTGGGAAGCAAACATTGTTGCATCAACTTTTCTGGTGAATTTCCTCTGATGCCAGATCCAGCATTCTTCACTAATGGTGTGGACATATTCTACCCATGTATTTGTTTGCAGCTGCTCATTTGGGTTTTACCCCATAACTATACCTCTAATGCAAATGCATTTCCACAATCAAATCAACCAGTGTTAATTAAATAGGCAAGAAGGAATTGTTTGTTCTATTCTGGAGAATTCACATCATGACCACGTCTCTTGGTTTGACTGAAGGCTGCAAAGCTAAACTACATTATCTGTTAGGACAGTTATATTCTCTCATATGACAATGACTTGCAATATGTAGTCACAATCTTCTGGGGGAAGGAAAAAACAGCAATTACTGTGCAGTGCTCGAATCTGCCTGCCAACAGTAGAACAGTGATTTGTGAGACACATCAAGAGCTTCTGGCAAGATCAATCTACCGAGATCCCTCTGATAGAGGGATAATGAGTTGACAAAGACCAATGTTCAGTTGGGTCCAAGCCCAATAAGATTACTGTACAGCATCATCAATATTGTCTGTGTTTGGAACTGACACAATCAGAATGGAATCAATTGCATTTTCCACAGCACTGTCACACATGATTTTTAACTTTGGCTCTCAGCAGTGTGGAGGAGCTTGCAGATGTTGGCAGATTTTTTGCTAACTTATGGAATGTCATTATTAAGTAGGAGCTGCGCAGTACAGTAATTTGCAGTTCTGCTGTGTTCCCTTGTATGGTCTCTCATTTGGAGGAGGGAGGCAGAGGAGAAGATGCAATAGCCGGAGGGATTTGTCTGTTATCACCGTCAACTTGCTGTGATGGTTGAAAGTACCACATGATATACAAGCTAGAGCCTGCCTTCTATCTTCCCCTCTCTCTCTTTGCATAGTTTAATTTGGGCTGCATATTCTGAGCATATTCATAGAGACATGGAGTTTTTTTTTACTTTGAAAAGAAGGAACAATAATAAAAATAGTTTGCTTCTTTATCAAAAGGCATAGTTGTTATGCAGAAGACTAAACCGTTATTCAAGAAATGGGTTGACGTTTGTATGCATATGTGTTTAACACAGCCTCCTATTTGGGAGTTTTATTTTGTTCAGCTGAAAAAATCTATCAGTGATACGGTCTCTTCAATCTGTTTTGTGCAGCCCTTCCTTTATATAGCTGCAAAAAGAGAGGAAAGCACCATTAATTATGCTATGTTGCTAGTGTGGTATATAGCAAGGTGGTAAAAATTGTATGTAAGGGAAAATTAAAACTTCTTTGATGTGAATGACAATGTGAAGTAAAGCAAAGATACATAAATCTGTAGGAAATTACAACAGTAAAAAGAACCCTAAGGATAACTGACAGGACAACAACCTTCTACATTTGTTCACTCTCAGATTAACAGGTGCAATCAAAACCAAATGTGACATTGACTATAGAAAGACTATCCTCACCTCACAACATTTTGACATCACTTCAAGTGATGTACCTTGGGATTTGTAGTTTGTGCTTAGACATCTCTGTAAACAGGCACTAGAGTTTTACAGTGAATTCTGAGTATCTCATTACACAACTCCAGAATTAGGAGTCCCCAGTGGCGCAATGGGTTAAACCCTTGTGCCAGCAGGACTGAAGACCGACGGATCACAGGTTCAAATCCAGGGAGAGTGCGGATGAGCTGTCAGCTCTGGCTTCCCATGCAGGGACATGAGTGTAGCCTCCCACAAGGATGGTAAAACATCAAAACATCCGGGTGTCCCCTGGGCAATGTCCTTGCAGACGGCCAATTCTCTCACACCGGAAGCGACTTGCAGTTTCTCAAGTAATCCCTAACAAGAAAAAAGCTCCATAATGTTATAGGACAGAGCCAGAAGACTTAAAGTGTAGTCTGGAGGCACCCCAGGTATGCCATCCACGATTCTACAGAGAAAAACGACATAATGACACAAACCCTCAGAGTCACTAGCCTATTCAGTTGAAAATAGTTCCTTCCTAAATACAGCAATCTATCAGGTATGGAACTGCGCATTAACCAGGCATGTCCACTAATTGCTAACAGTTCCTTCAGGATATGTAACCTAAATACTCTAAAAAATATTGTGGATGACTTTTTTATTTTAAAAAAAAACCCCTAAATATTCTGAATACACTGGATCCCATCTGATCTTGGAAGCTAAGCAGGATTAGCCCTGGTTAGTACTTGGAGAGGAGATCACCAACAAATACCTGTTTCTGTAGGCCATTTCAGAAGAAGCAAAACTATCTCTGAATATTCCTTGCCAAAGAAAGCATATAAAATTAGTGAGATCGCCATAAATCAGCAGGTGACTTGGTCACACAAAACCAAGGCAGAAACAGCAAGCATCATTTTATACACACACACACACCCCTATGTAGGTCTATGATTAAAAGGGCAGATATTTTTAAACTGCATGCAACCATGTTTTAGTAAATGAGAAAAAAACACAAATTAGATTAACATCTAAAAAATATGAATTGTATGAATTATCATCAGGACTCCATTTTCATTGTGTGTAGAAAGTAATGTTTTCATTATCTGCTCCTGTGAATCAGTGTATTTTTCACTAGAAATTTATTGGCCACAATCCAGCACTATATAGTTGAGTTTGTGTTCGATTCCATCCATTGCATCTGAGGTTGCTTTATATCCCTTAACATAAGCTAAACAAACTTAGATTTTATTTTGTAATATAAAATGAGCCCCAAACCATTTCACAGCAAAGCTTTCAATGCAGGCATGACATTTTCAGTGTTGTTGGCATGCCTGAAATGGAAAATATCAACATTTCTGCTGAAACAAAGAAATTGTTGTAATGAAGTTAGGCTGAATATTCACATAAAGCTCAGCTTTTCCTGAATATAAATCTTTCCATGGATATAAAACCTTTTCCTGGATAAAATCTTTTCCTGGATATAAAATCTGCAGAAAGGACTGAGTAGGTCACACTGGAAGTGGTATTGCTCTATTTGTCAAAGAAGGGACAGACAGCAATAAATCAGAAATCTCCAATGGGGAAAAACATTTTCACAGTGCAGCTCTCTGTAGATATTCCAGGCAAAAAAAGGGGGGTGGGATATCATTCTAAGGACACAGTCTTGTTAACAAAACCTCTTTAAGAAGTGATTTCAGGATGGAAAATACTTATTTTGTGGTGGGAAATAAAAGTCAGGATAGTTGCTAAATTGAAAAGTTCTGATGCCTGCAATATGGCAGGTAAATGGTGATTTGAATCATAAAGTGGACAAAATTTTCAAGAATGAAAGCATTGTTGCACTTGGGGAAAAAAGATTATTTAACAACGTAACAGTCCACATGTCAACATACCAAGTGAGCAATCTGGCACCAAAGCAAACATATACCTTACCAGTTTTAGCTGCTTTGGAAAATCTACCCAACAAAACCATAGAACACTATATAGCAAATCACAGGAATAAACTAGATATTTTAATTAACAATTAAACAGGTCATTAAGCAATAATGGAAAATTGCTAAGCAAGCATCAAGTGAAAGCTATAAATGTTGAATCTTTGCATTATGTTTTAAATTGTTTTTTTTTTTCTGGTAGTAGAAAGGCCCGGGTAGTCTATGATAGAGCCAGCATGCCCTGATAATGTTTTATTTGCTTTTCACTGAGATTCTTGAGTTTAATAACTTTTTTTCAACTCCTTAAATGTTCCTGTTGAAGAACCTTTTCATTCAGACTATACCTTACTGTGGTTTTATTATCTCCCCTCTGAGCCTTTAAGGTGAAAGTAAAACCAATGGAAATGGCTTCAATCCCAACCAAAACAGTCCTACTGAAGCAACTGACAGTTGATTCAGTAGTGATTTGGTAGGTCTATTTTAGACAAGACTAACAAGAGATTCAGTCTTATGTCATAATATAGTGAGTGTCAGTGCTAAAGGGACAGATTTCCTACATTTGAATGCATGGGCATGATTTCTGGGAAGGAGTAGAAAAAGAATTATGCTCTGGTTCAGCTCTAATGGTGCTTGTTGTTGTTGTTGCTGCGGTGGTGTGCCTTCAAGTTGTTTCCAGCTTAAAAGATCAAAAGGAGAACTTATCATGGTTTGAGTTCAGGTTGCCTACAGGATTGCCTTCTCCCCTACAATCCACCCTGCACGCTTAGGTCATCTGGGTGATGTTTACTTCAGCCAGCCAAAACCAAACTGGCAACTGTCACCTTTTCATCAACTGCCCCAAGACTGTAGAATGGCTTGCCAGAAGAGATTTGATAGCTAGATGAGCTGTCGGAATTTAAGACGCAATTGAAGACCCATCTCTTCCAGAAGACCTACCCAGTCAAATTTTAGTTGTGAATTTTTAACTGTATTACATTCAAACCCTGGTCTTCAGGGTACTAATTAAAACTCAAATCTCTACATCATGTTGGCTCTTAAATGATGGTAGCATCCGTCTGTCCCCCAAGTCCCTGTAAATGAATCTTACTAACTCCTCTTCCTAAAGTCAAAGACAACTGTTCCAAAGCAGAAGACCCCATCTTGGAACTCACAAGACAACTCAAGGTTTTCAACAATGTTTGATTAATCAGATAAGGATGTTTTAATTAAATAAGAACATGGTGATAGAGCTAACCAATTGATCTGAACTCCCCATTTACCCTTGTCTGAGAGTTGCTTGCTAATAGAGGAATATTTACACTTGGTTAGTCAAGCTCTATTTAAAGACTTCCAAGGTCTTGCTGAAGCTCAGTCTAAATCTGAACCTTGTGGTATGCCTTTTGTTCAGGCTTGAACTGATAAAAGGTGATAAAAGGTGATTAAGCTGATAAAAGGAGAGGAACTGACTTTTGATTTAGTGAAAGGCTGAACACATATTGTTTAACAAGAAGCATTCGTGGATAAGCCATCCACATACATTGAGTACAATGCTTTGAACTGAGTTTGCAATGAACATTGCAGAAAAAGTCACCTTTTAATTTCTGAGAGGTTTCTCAAACATTATGAAAGTATCTTATGTTGTAGTAGAGCCTGTGAGTAACAATGCTACTAGTAGTGTGGACACTAGAAGGGGAAAACGGGTTACTCAGGAGCAGGAGTCTGATGAGGAGCAACAAAGAAAGAGGATCCGGGATATACTTAATGCTCCCACAGATGAGGAATCATTTATGGGTTTCTCTGGGAGTGATGGGACTGGGAGTGATGAGGATGGGGATGACACATTGGACTGGACTAAGGTAAAAGAGGTACAAGATGTATGTGCAGCACAGATGTCTAGTGACTCGTTTATGGGTTTCTCTGGTAACGAGGATTGGCAAACTGGAAGTACATCTGAGTCTTGAGAGGATTTAAGTCTTGACAGAAGATGGAGAAGTTGGAGGGATGGGAGCAGGAGTTCATGTGTGGAGTCAAGAACAGCTGTAAGAGATGATGACGGGCAGAGGTCAGCTCATCTTCTGATGATGATGTGTAAGATAAAAGTAGGCTCTGAAATGGGGAATCCTTGCAGAAAGCAAAGTGTTGGTTTTGTGCATTGGGCAAAATTTGTTTTGCTTCTTCATTTATTTAGAGAATCTGCAATATGGAACTGTTAAGACCTTTGAGCATTCTGCATTGCAGTAGCTCACTCTACATGGCTAAACCCCCATATGGTTAATGATAGAAAGAATAATTTATATAGAGTGGTTGAACAACATCACTCAGTCATTAAGTTTGGTCTTGACTCGTGTCAATTCCTTCTTGTCGCTGACTATTATGTATTGGTATTGGGTCCTGGGTCTACAGGTTGCTGCTTCCGTTCATGTGTGTTTCAACTTGGCTTGAATTCTCGTGAGTGCGGATTTCCCCTTCTTTGACTTCGGATCGGTTTTGACTACGACGCTGCCTACGTGGATTTTGGAACCTAACAACTTTGGACTTGGCTTGCTATGACCTCGGACTTCGTTTGACTACATCTTCTTCCTTACGGCTCTTTGCTTGTTTATCCTTTACTTGCTGTGTTATTTTGTGTGACTTTTGGAGCGCTTTGTTTTAATCCGGATCTTTTCTCTGGATAATCCAAATTATTGCTTCAGTTTGCCTTTTGAACTAAAACTGGTTGCTACTTTTAAGGTTTTGACAGAGACACTGAGGTGTCTCTGAGTCCCTTTGGCTTTGATTTTGGAAATACTTTTGAGTCTGGCTCTTTAAGGCACCTGGGTTCCAATATCTTATCTATGATAGTCTAATCAAAACCCAAAATTTTAAATGGAGAGGGTGAATATAACTGCTTCTCATGTGCTATATATGGTAAATTATTAATGCACAAAGCTGAAGGCTCAAATAATGCAGTGGACATGATTAATGAATAAAGTTCCTATTATAGGATCCTTCACCAAACATACCATATTCTTACAAAATACTGATTTATTTCTATAATGCTCCATCTGGTGCTCTTCAAGGGTGGCTTCTTAATATCAACAATATTATTATCTGAGTACCCTAGAAGGAATTGACACGAGTCAAGACCAAACTTAATGACTGAGTGATGTTGTTCAACCACTCTATATAAATTATTCTTTCTATCATTAACCATATGGGGGTTTAGCCATGTAGAGTGAGCTATTGCAATGCAGAATGCTCAAAGGTCTTAACAGTTCCATATTGCAGATTCTCTAAATAAATGAAGAAGCAAAACAAATTTATATTTTAAATGTACATGGAATATGTATTTAATTAAAATGATTTTAAGATCATTGTTGGACAGTGTTTTAGACCTCTCACATTCATAGTTAATACATTGTATACAAAATGCTGAAACCAGTAACCTTCTGAAATAAACTGAATATTACAACATACACTATTGTATATGGGATACTTGCCAAGATCCAAAACCAGATTCCTGGGATATAGATTTCCTCTTGCCCTACTCACAGAGACTACTACTATATTCTTCCATGTTTCCTGGTAGATCACCACACTAGTGTGAAAACTTGAGAGCCATTCACAACACATAGACCGATATTTTATGACAACTGCCATAGCAACATCCTATGGAATCCTAGGGTTTGAATTTGGGTAATGTGCTAGAGCAGGGGTCCCCAAACTAAGGCCTGTGGGCCAGATGTGGCCCTCTAAGGTCATTTACCCATCCCCACCCTAAACTTTAGACTTAGTATTGCCATAAGTCTGAAATGACTTGGAGGCACACAATAACAATACTAATTAGCTTGATTATCTCATCAGCCAAAAGCAGGCCTACATTTCCCATTGATCACATAATTTAAAAATATACAAATATTGGCCAAGATCACAGTCCAACAGTCAGATGTCAGGAATGCATTCACCACAATTCATAAAACTACAACCAAAATACTGGTAAGTTTATGTTGGTTAAAATTGTGCTTAACTTTAAATATTGTATTGTTCTTTCACATTTTTTGCACTTCAAATAAGATATGTGTGGTGTGCATAGGAATTTATTCATGTTATTTTCAAACTATAGTCTGCCCCCCCCCCTCCCCTGACCCTCAGCGTAAAAGGTTTGAGGACTCCTGCACTGGAGTTTAATACCTTAGAATTCTAAATCCACCTCCTTTAACTAATAGTCTTACGAAGCCATGGAATGTTGCCATGGCATTTAAAGTGGAATATAGTATTATAAATACATAGTGTGAATGGACCCCTGATCTGAATTTGGAAGGTAAGTATGGATGAACCTAGTCAGTAGATGGATACCACTTGGAAAAACCATTCAAGGGCCAGGAAATACTCATGTTTGAAAACCTAAAGAGCCACTGCCAAACAAACGGGCTACATAGGTCAATGGCATAACTCTATTATACGAATGCTTCATATCTATTTTATTTTAGTCCCTATCCTTCTATACTACTGGGAGTTCAATGAGAATCTTTATCTTACATGATCAAAGTAGACCATTCACATGATCAGTTATTGTGTGAGAAATCCAAAGATATATCAAAATTGGTTTTTTGTTCGTCTGCAGCTGTTGACCACCTAGAATTTATAGAGGCACAGGCTGGCAAGCCTATGTAGATCATTCCACAAAGTTAGCAAAGCCCATTAACAGGGTCCTGTTCCTGCTAGGTGGACCCAGGCCTAATTGATGAACTCAGTCTGAAAGCATTTTGGATAATTAATTACATAGACTTACTTCTCTTGCTTCTGATTGTGTTTATTGTGTTTATTTTATGATATATATATATTTTCCTTTTTAATGTCATTTTGATGATGTTGTTCTTGTTTGTTGTATATGTTTTGATTTTATTGCTGTATTGTGCTGTCCTGGCTTGGCCCCATGTAAGCCGCTCCGAGTCCCCATCGGGGAGATGGTGGTGGGGTAGAAATAAAGATTATTATTATTATTATTATTATTATTATTAGTATTAGTATTACAGCTATCTTTGAGTATACACTTAATGGTCATTCATTGAAAAAAATGAAATGCAAAGATACAGAATGGGGAACGCCTGACTCGACAGCAGTATGCGAGAAAAATGATCTTGGAGTCCTTGTGGAAAACAAATTAAACATGGGTCAACAATGTGATGTGACACCTTAAAAAGGCCAATGGGATCTTGGCCTGCATAAAGAGAAGTGTAGTGTCTAGATCCAGGAAAGCCATGTATAAAGGATCAAGGAATCCCCCTTATGATCTAACACCATATATCACCAATATAAAGGATTATATGTAATATCACACTACTAGACAATCGTATGGAGGAATCAGGCCCCAGCTGACCTATATTGTGGTAGCGATATGATGTTAGATGTGTGAAATGGTAGAGCGAACACTGCTTCAGTCTTCTTTTGGTTTAATGCTGCCACCACCCAAGCTGAGTTTCTGAGGTAACCTTTTCCCTTCTCTGCCCATACAGCTCTCCCCTTAGCTCCCAAAATGACTGCTTGGATAAGAGATCTTTCTGTGGTATTAGGATGTTAAACTGACTGGAAATTCTACTCAAGAATTACCAATGGAATGAGTAATGATAGAGACTTCTTCAAAGTCAAACAGAGAAAAGATTTATTTGTAAAAACAAACAGACAACTGACTTCTTCTTTTGAGAGGCACAAACGCTTGACTTGTTGCTATAGCACAATATCTTAATGGTTGCTTAGAAAAGAGTTTCTTGACTTGGTTACAAACAGAGATATAGCTCACAGATATAGCTCACAGATATAATCTCACAGATATAATCTCACAGATATAGCTACTGGTTACAAACAAAATCCCTCCCTCTACTTCAGCGAAATAGCAATGAGTTCCTGACTAACCTATCCCAGGCTGTCTTCTGAGCAATTATCTAACTCTCACGAGAGTCCTTTATAGCTAACTTACTCAAACTAGAGAGCAAACCCCTTGTGTTGTCTCCCACAAGTAATCAGGATGCTGCTTGGCCTTTCTTGCCAACTATCCAGCCCTGCCTGACCCAAATGCTCTCTCTCAGAAAAACCCAGTCTCAAAACCACTTCTTCTTCCTTCAGTTCCTAAATCCGAACTCACTTCTCTCTCAGAAGCTGACATCTTTTCCCTTCCAAGACTTGGCTCCTCCCATCTGCTCTAGCCAATCCCAGGAGACCTCCAGTTCCTCCCATCTTCTAACTATCCACCATCAAGATGGCTGCTTTACTGGCAGACACTCTCAAACTGGAGGTTTGCCCTACTGCCTTCCCAGGCTTCTACTCTGGCCTATTAGGTAAGAGTCATTACACTATGCTACCCCTTTATTCTGTCTTGGTCAGACCACATCTGGAATACTGTGTCCAATTCTGGGCAGCACAATTGAAGGGAGATGTTGACAAGCTAGAATGTGTATAGAGGGGGGTGACTAAAATGATCAAGGGTCTAGAGAACAAGCCCTATGAGAAGTGGCTTAAAAACTGGGCATGTGTAGCCTGCAGAAGAGAAGACTGAGAAGAGACATGATGGCCATGTATAAATATGTGAGGAGAAGTCATAGGGAGGAGGGAGCAGGCTTGTTTTCTGCTGGCCTGGACATGAAGCAAGGGCTTCAAACGACAGGAAAGGAAATTCCACCTGAACACGAGGAAGAACTTCCTAACTGTGAGAGCTGTTCAGCAGTGGAACTCTCTGCCCCAGAGTGTGATAGAGGCTCATTCTTTGGAGGCTTTTAATCAGAGGATGAATGGCCATCTGTCAGGGGTGTTTTGAATGAGATTTTCCTGCTTCTTGACGGGGGTTGGACTGGATGGCACACGAGGTCTCTTCCAACTTTATGATTCCCATAGTAATGTATAGTATAGGTCAAATTTAGGCTACTTCGACTATAATAAAATGCAGTATCTTTAACATAATATCCATCAAGATTGGGAAGAAATACATACAGATTTAATTGTTCAGATATTTAACAAATCGTTTGTACTCCTGACAGAAAGTATATTGATATCACAATCCTATGTCTGTCCCCTTTGAAGTAAAGTCCATTGAATTCAATGGGAATTTTCACTAGTAAGTGTGTAGAGGTCTGAATTCTCTCTCTTTTGTGTTGTATGGAACAGATACTTAGAAAAACCCAGCCTCAATTAAAGAGTACTTCTATTTTCTGAAGGTTACAAGTAGAGAGCTCTCAGCCTCCACATACTGTTCATCTGTGGGCAACGTTTAAATGCTTGCCTGTAGTGCCATTTCTTTATATAATTCACTGAGAATGCACCCATTCTATCTTGCTCCCTTTTTCATATTTTCCTTGAACAGAATGTAAGACATTTTTGTTGTGTAGGAAGGATGTGTCTTCATATTGTTATGCCATGCATATCCTTTATTTCCTTTTGTTGTTCATCATTCTCTCCCCATCCCTGTTTTATATGTCATTTCTGAGATGGTACCCATAGCAACACCCCCTAGTAGGGATGAGACTCTGAAGCCGTTTTAGTCATCCCCATAGCTGAGCATTGACAATGCCAGTCATTAATCTAGCAGAGTCTGCCTACTCAGATCTGTACAGTTTCTTGTCTGGTCTTCCCTCCCTCCAGCAGTAACCACCTAGTGCACGGAGATCCAGAGACTTGCGGTTAATGATTTGTCACTTACTCAGAACAGCTTCCGTTGGCAGCTGTGTTATCCATTCTGCATGGCACTGCCACATTGCATTATAGTACAGCAATCTCTTAGAACTGAACTTGGAACAAGAAATTTCCAATTAATCCATACATTTTTGAAGTGATTTGAGATTTACATTGAAAATAAGCAAAAGCAGTTAAAATACCTTAGATACTAAATTCGCTCTGCAGGGACAAAGGAAAATCCACGTCAATGTGATTTTATGCCCAGTTTTCAACCACTCCTCAAGTTTGAAAGCCTAAAGCTATTGTTTCATCACATGCTAATCTAGCTGTCCAGATTATAAAAACAGGTGGTTTGTTTGTTTTCTAAGGCATGCCTTTCACAGAAGAATGTGATCAATAATATATTCAGCATGATGAGCAGCTATCCAGCAAAGGACAAATGGAAACGTTGGTACTATCATAAGCAAGTGAAACAATGGAAAGTATTGGCTGCAGAGATATTTACATCGATACAATCTTTTGGTTCATAACACCATGAAATCATTACACCACTTCATTACACCAATCATTATTGGTTCTCAGCTCCTTCAAAAATCTCAGATATTTCAACCTGATTTTCAAATTACCATATATCTAAAATTCTTCCATAAGAAGTAATATCTTTTTCACTAAACACACGATAATAGTTGGACATGATTCCAGAAAGCTACATCAGTGGAAAAACTGTTTTATACTGTTTTATACTGTTTTATTTATACTGTATATTTCTGTTCTTGGTTGTGGACACCATAAGGTGCCGGTTTGTGAGCCTCCCTGAGTCCCTATGTGGAGGTCAAGATAGGATGGGATACAAATGTCCAAAATAATAAATAATAATAAATAAGACTGAGCATTTTAAAAACACAATATAAGATTGAAGGAAATTAAGGGGCAAAATTCTATCCAATGGGGAGTCAGTTGTAGCAGAATGTAGATCATTCTAATTATGCTTTCTTTTCTTGAAAATACCAAGCACCAACTCCTTCATGGGAATCACAAAATCCTCTTGGCATTGTTGGAATGCAACTAAGAGCAACCGCACAACCAAAAGTGAGAAAAATGGCTAGCTCATTAACATCTCGATAACTATATGTTTTTCCGGGTTAAAAATAATACAAATACATAGCCAATAACAAATACAATTTAATTTCAGAATGTATTTGGATTAATTTAAGTCTAGGGAGTGGGGATTAAAACACCTAGGGAGTGGGAATTAAAACACCTTGACAATATTGGAAGCTCCCAGGCACCATTTTGGAGCAAAAAAAGCATCATGTGAATCTCTGAAATGAAATAGTTAGTGTGTACTACAACAAACCATCAAAGTCCCAGAATCAAAGTCTCTCATCTGGAGGTGCTTTCCAATGATTAAGAAACAGCTGGTTTCATCTAAAAGGGGAATGAAATGCGGATACACTCATAAATTGAGTGCACCTTCCTTTTCCTTCTCCTGGAAGCACAGAGCAACTAAATGTTTGTTGCCCTCCCTTTTTACCAGCAAACAGTAGACTAGCTACCCTCCCCAGGGCCCCAATTCTGAGAGGGATATAAATGGAGCAAAAAACATAAAGAATTATCTTCTGAACCCCATCCAAAATAAGCTATGTGTACATAAATCTCTAGAAGGATGCGATGAAATAGCTAAGATATTTTGATGATTGAAAACATCAGAAGAAGCTATTTGGAAACATTGTCGTAGAAACAAAGATGTTTATATATTTCAAAACTATGTAACCTTCTAAAAGCTGCAATATAGTATTTCTGTAGCAAGTCAGTCATTAGAAAAGTCTGATTATTATTTTATTTTTAAGAACGGACTCAGAATGAATATTTCTAACAACCTCATCAGATGGGCCTCTAGAATCACCACGCAGTGCCCATTGGGGTATATGGCGAACCTGTCATCGCACTCCCTGCATTGCCTGGCTTAGCATTGGCCACCTGGCTTCCCCCATTGATCGAATACAACATGGGAGGCCTCCCATGTTGCCACTGCCATGCCATGCATCAGTTTGTCTATGCTTTTGCAATGGAGCCCTGCCAGAAGTAGCACTACATCGCAGGATGGGAGTCGGTGGGCTCTGTCGCAGAAGTATAGACAAACCTGTGCACGCTACCAAAAAGTACCCCATCTTATGAAGTCATAACTTTCTCTCTGAAAGCAAGAGTTAGGACATCTACACACCTATTTTGAATGTAATCATTTCCTAGAGAGTCCAAATTGGTACACATAAAACCCAAAGCACACTACCACCTGGAGCAGTATAAAATATACATCAAATAGTCAAAAGCTTAAGGCTTGACAATATATAAAAAAAGAAGTCTGGATTCAAGTACTAAGCATGCCAAGGTTTCACTTAAGAGAGAAAACAAGACTGTGGACATCTGTTGACCTTCCTGAGAAAATCTCAGAGATTTTCCTACCTACACCATGATACTATTGATAACTATTAATATGAATAATTCCCCACCCCCCACCCCCCAAAAAAACCCTGTGCTTAGATTCACAGAATGAAAGGAAAGCAGTCCATCTGCTCTACCAAATTTGTGAAGACACTTCATTGCAAAGTTTCATATTTCCCACAAGTGTTTCATTGCAATGGAAGCAGCTAACACATGATTACACCAGATACATGCATACAGCACTTTCCAGAGATGTAGCCACATCCTTCTGTTGCAAGAAGCTTTTGTGAATAAAGGCTCAGTCTGCATTTCACATACACAGAGAATACATATGATTGGAGGTGGGACTGTAGGCAGTGAGATCCAAGGCAAATTAAATGCAAAAACATTGATAGTGATAATTATCAACCTTGGCCATTCACAGAACTGTTATTTATAATAAAAATATGCTAGCACATATGATATGAAAAGAATCCATTATCCAAGTACAAGCATCTGGTGATAAGACTGTTGAATTATATTGCAACAGTCTGTCTTTCTTTGCCTCTCACCTCTCTCTCTCTCTCTCATATACACATATACATATACAAGCACTTTCTCCTTTTCTTATCTGCTATGAAACTTTTTTTTACAACTGCTGCTTCATGATCAGTAACATTAAAATGTCCTTGAAGACACTGGTTGAGAGTTTCTCAATTTTTGTAATAGTAACACTTGTCAAATTTGTGAACCTGATGAAAATCTCCCCAAAAATGTTGTACAGCCAGTAAAGTAATAGCTGAAAAACAGGAGACTTAATAGTGTATCCTGTTTGTCTTTCATTTGTATTCATTCGTGTCTGCCAAGAGGGACATCCTAATATTGCTGTAGTGGAAACAGAATTGATGAGTACTGACCCAATTTGCACACCAATTCTAAGGTAGCCACTCATTTATAAAGAAAAATGGCCTTTCTTTAATATATAACTCGATCCAATATTTGATCATAAATTAGTTCCAAATTCCAAACAAATTAGAAGTTTTCTCCCACATTAATCCAAATTAAGTCATCATGATTAATGAAATTTCAAATATCAATAGAATTAACTATAATTAGTGACTTTTGTAAAGTGTTGCTGAATTAAATATCTTCCTCCCCCCCCCCCCCCCCCAGTATTGGCAGTAAATTCAGTACATATTTAATTACATGGAAAAAGTAATAACAGTGCTATATGCACTTTATTCTGCTACCCAAGTATGCTAATGAACCTTAAAGAAGTGTTTGGAAGTCAGGCAATTGGCTCAAGAATACTTGAAATGGCTGCATGTTGACTCTATCCCTAAGGAATCATGGAATGCATGTTTAATGCCTAAAGCTATGGGTCACAGAGAAGTATAGGCACTCAATCTGCTGCTTCATGTATGCTGACATACAGTTCCCCCCACCCTACATCCCCCATAATCCAGGATGCTAAATCATGCTATAATGAAGTACTGAATTACTGAGGCTTTTCCAATTTCCACAGAAATGGACTTTAATTCAAAACTATGCCCAGTTAATTAAACTTTCCCCATGATCTAATTTGCTCTAATTATTTCTATAAATTGAAATGTAACTGAGGTTGTATAAAATTACCCTAAATTGGAGCCAGTCTCCAGTTAGAGGGGAGTTTTTTTTTAAGGGTGGAGGGAGAAAGAGGAAGAGAGAAAAGGCTAAAATAAGTAAAATTCCACTAAGTGTCAATGCCATTTGTAGATAACCACATATTGCCCACCAATAGTCTGAACAAGACTAACACTTTTAGGTTTTATGTGAAATGACCCATTCTTGATCAATGTCTTTCCTTCCTTCCTTCTTTCTTTCTTTCTTTCTTTCTTTCTTTCTTTCTTTTTTCTGCTAGCTGGCTGCATGCAGTGAGCTATCAAATCAAAAACAAAACTTAAAACTTTACCCTAAGGTTTGAAATAAATTACAGTCCAGCATTAAAAAAAAACATCAATCTCAGAGTTGCAAGATCTGTTTCTGAAAAAGCTTTAAGTGTTGACCATTTTACAAGGGAAGAAAATTCAAGAATTAAGGGACAACCATGGATATAGACTCTTTTCCTATGCATGCTGACATACAATCATACATGCAGCCAAGGACCCCTCCCCACCAAAATGCCAAACACTTCTTCTCCAAAGCATTTCAGATTGTATGGAGAAATGAAATGAAAGAAAATGGTTTATCTCATGAATCTAAAAACATCTCAATTTCAGTCTGATGCCTCAGGAAAAGTTAAAACATAAGCTCCTTCTAGTGGCTCCATCATTGACCTGAAGATACCCTGTCTCTAGGGATGAAGAGTGTGTTATTGTTTGTTATTTCTTTACAATATATCTATTGAGTAGAGGCTATCAAGTAGGTGAATTAAAGTGTGTGTGTGTGTGTATGTTGTGATAGAGATGTGCAGCCTATTTGAAGGACCAACATAGAGTGTACCAATCTGAGTTGAGAGTGATAGAGATATGTCATTGTGTTCAGTGTGAATGCATAAACTTTCTTTGTTCATGTGACCTCAGTGCATATTAGTTTCACTGAACCAGAAAATGGTAACATAAGTACATTATTTACATGCTATGGATCTATCTTTATCCTTCCCTATACCAAAAGCTATGAACAGAAACAATGGTCTCTAACTCTAATTCTGAAAGGTGATTGTCCTTGTTCCAGCCAATCAATGAAAGCATTCTTTAGTCGCAAACTACTGTGTATGGCTGCTTTTGCTTCAAGTAATCTATGTAGCAAAACTTCGGGTTCAATACAACACTCTTTTCACTGAACAAGAGCAAATATAAAAGGCTAGGGGTGGTTTTTTGTCTCCTCAAACCCCCTCCATGATCACTTCTATACATATCAATACAGTATTACAGTATTATTCAGGTTATATGGGCTAGAATCTTGTTAGTAAGTTACAGAATCTTATGTCTGCCTTGTGCCATCACAGTCCACTTTTTGTCAGTCTATATATTGGAACTCTGTTTCAACTAGGCAACCTCAACCCTCTTTGTAAGCTGTGCAGAAACCAGGATTTTGTAAATATCCATTTTAAATCATTAGTCATATCTAATTTGTAAGTTTTGAATATACAAAGCCAAAAAGACTGTAAATCCTCTTTAAATTAAGAAGAGATAGGCTGTCTGTCGCCATGAGGAGAGAAAACAGCAGGGCAGGACAAGTTGACTGAGCTGGGAAAGAGACTGAGAGAGCACTGGGAAATTTAGTTTGGGAAGGCAAGGAGCCCTATGGCAGAGAATTCAAAAGCCCCTGCTCTAAACTACATTTCACATGATTCTGCTCAACATCAGAAAGCCCCAATTAGGATTTGTCCTTCCTAACACCAGCTAGAGTTCCAATAAATTGTTGAATCTACAAAGAGGAGGGCTGACTGATGTTTCAATACTAGTAAGTAAATCTGTGCTGGGTTGGGAAGAACTCCCTAAATTGAAGTTCTATTGGTTAAAGACATTCAATGACATAGCTGTTGTGGCTTAAAAAAACATTTTTGTCAAAACATAAAAAATATCTAAACACAGTAGATATATGAATATTTCTGAAAGTTGGGGGAATGATCCCGTTACCTTTTGTCATTGTATAGAAAATTCATAGCTCTGTTGTTGTTTTTTTATAAAAATGTTGTTTCTAATGCTTTTGGAAATTCCCCAAAATTCCACAGATGAATGAAATGTTCCAAAACTTGATGGGCTAACAGTGGTAAATGTGTTTTATAATCCTAGCAAGTTTCATGCCAATAATTCTAACAATGAGAGAGAAAGGCATCCCTGAAGTTTCCCCATTGGAACAATTACTTAAGATAAAGTAACAAAAAATGAGTGAACTCATTATAGTTACGATACAGACCCCATCCAATTTTGCAAATACACCCGGGGCGGGTGGTTCTGCGGGTGCGGGTGAAGGGGTTGCCATAGGGGTGGTGACAGGTAGGGGGAGATACGGGAAAGGGAGAATGAGTTATCCAATTCGACCCAAAATTTATAACAATGATCTGGCAAACCCAAAACGTATTAAGGACTCGAGACAAAAGCAAATTCGGCCCAAAATTTACAATAGAACATTGGCAATTCCAAAGATTACACATTCTACAACCATGCAAACGATTTGGCCTGAAAATGATAGGAACATATTGGCAACTTCTAAAAATCCTCCCGACAAGATACAGCTGAGGTGTCAGGATGGTGGTCCCTCTGGGTTAAGGGTGGTGCTGTTTAATGCCAGGTCGGTAAATGGAAAAACCTCCACCATTCGAGATCTAATTCAGGAGGAGCGAGCCGACCTGGCATGCATAACAGAGACCTGGCTGGACGAGGGGGGAGGGGTGAATCTCTCCCAACTGTGCCCACCAGGTTACTCTGCGCAGCACCAGCCAAGACCTGGAGGGCGGGGAGGAGGAGTGGCAGTGGTCTATAAGGTTGATATTTCCCTGATCAGGTGCCCCATCCCACAATCATCATCATTTGAGTGTGCCGGCTTCAGGTTAGGTGACCGGGACAGGATAGGGATTCTGTTAGCGTACCGACCACCCCGCTGCACGACAGTCTCCTTACCTGAGCTAGCAGGAGTGGTCTCGGACATGGCGTTGAGCTCCCAGCGGCTTCTGGTCCTGGGAGATTTCAATGTTCATGCCGAGACCTCTCTCTCTGGAGCGGCTCAGGACTTCATGGCCGCCATGACAACCATGGGCCTGTCCCAATTAGTATCTGGTCCCACCCATACTGCCGGACACACACTGGATTTGGTCTTTACACAGGGATGGGGTGACAGTGTCGGGGCGGAGGAGCTGACCATCGCTCCATTGTCATGGTCCGATCACTACCTGATTAGGTTTAGACTTACTGTTCCTCCCAACCTCCGCAGGGGTGGTGGACCCATTAGAATGGTCCGCCCCAGGAGACTTATGGATCCAAATGGTTTCCTGACGGCTCTTGGGGAATTTCACACCTCCTTGACTGGCGACCCTGTCGATGCCTTGGTCTCTCATTGGAACACCGAGATGACTAGGGCAATCGACACAATCGCTCCGGAACGCCCCCTCTCGAGTAACCGAGCTAACCCAGCCTCTTGGTTTACTGAGGAGCTGGCAGCAATGAAGCAAAAGAAGAGGTGGCTAGAGCGCGTGTGGCGCGGGAATCCGACTAAATCAGCCCAAACACATCTGAATGCCTTTTTAAGGTCCTACGATGTGGCAATAGCGGCAGCACAAAAAACATCTTTTGCTGCCAATATTGCATCTGCGAAGAATCGTCCAGCTGAGCTCTTCCGAGTTGTCAGGGGTCTGTTAAACCCGCCGAAAAGCGAGATCCCTGACAACTCTGGAGCTCGCTGTGAAGCGTTTGCTCGATTCTTCGCAGATAAAATTGGGCGGATTCGGTCGGCTTTTGACACCACCTTACCTGCAGTCTCTGGGAATGTAACGAGAGCATCTGCTTGTCAGGTTTTATTGGATTCATTTCAATTGGTTCAGCTTGAGGATGTGGACAGGATCCTTGGAGAGGTGCGGCCCACCACATGCATCCTAGACCCCTGCCCATCCTGGCTGTTAAAAGAAGCCAGAGGGGGTTTGGCAGAGTGGGTGAAGGTGGTGGTTAATGCCTCCTTACAGGAGGGCAAGATTCCAGCGAGCTTGAAACAAGCTATTATCAAACCGCTGTTGAAAAAACCATCACTGGACCCCACTCAATTAGACAACTATTGGCCAGTTTCCAATCTCCCCTATTTGGGCAAAGTCCTGGAACGTGTGGTGGCGGCACAACTCCAGGGATTTCTGGTAGACACGGATTATCTTGATCCGGCACAGTCTGGCTTTAGACCGGGACATGGAACGGAAACAGCCTTGGTCGCCTTGGTAGATGATCTGCGCAGGGAACTGGACAGGGGGAGTGTGTCCCTGTTAGTTCTGCTGGACCTCTCAGCGGCCTTCGATACCGTCGATCACGGTATCCTTCTGGGACGCCTCATAGACATGGGTCTTGGGGGTACTGCCTTGCAGTGGCTCCAGTCATTTCTTGAGGGACGGTCCCAGAAGGTGTTACTGGGTGACACCTGTTCGGCCCCACAACCGTTGTCGTGTGGAGTCCCACAGGGTTCGATCCTGTCCCCAATGTTATTTAACATCTACATGAAGCCGCTGGGAGAGATCATTCGGACTTTCGGATTGAGATGTTATCTCTACGCAGATGATGTCCAGATCTGTCACTCCTTTTCACCTGTCACCAAGGAGGCTGTCCAGACCTTGAATCAGTGTCTGGCTGCTGTGTCGGACTGGATGAGAGCTAACAAATTGAAATTGAATCCAGACAAGACAGAGGTCCTACTGGTCAGTCGCAAGGCCGAACAGGGTATAGGGTTACAGCCTGTGCTGGATGGGGTTACACTCCCCCTGAAGACGCAGGTTCGCAGCTTGGGAGTGATCCTGGACTCATCGCTGAGCCTGGAACCCCAGGTCTCAGCGGTGGCTGGGAGAGCTTTTGCACAACTAAAACTTGTGCACCAGTTGCGCCCGTACCTCGGGAAGTCTGATCTGGCCACGGTGGTCCACGCTCTTGTTACATCCCGAATAGACTACTGCAACGCTCTCTACGTGGGGTTGCCCTTGAAGACTGCTCGGAAACTTCAACTAGTACAACGAGCGGCAGCCAGATTGCTCACCGGAGCGACATACAGGGAGCATACCACCCCCCTGTTGTGCCAGCTCCACTGGCTGCCGATTCAGTTCCGAGCACAATTCAAGGTGCTGGTTTTGACCTACAAAACCCTATACGGTTCCGGTCCAGTGTATCTGTCCGAACGTATCTCCCTCTATGTCCCACCCCGGAGTCTGAGATCATCTGGGGAGGCCCTGCTCTCGACCCCACCACTGTCACAAGTGAGGCTGGTGGGGACGAGGAGCAGGGCTTTCTCAGTGGTGGCCCCCCACCTGTGGAACTCACTCCCGGGGGAGATTAGGGCATCATCATCCCTCCTCGCCTTCAGGAGGAGGGTGAAAACCTGGTTATGGGACCAGGCCTTTGGGCACTCTGGCAATTAAATCAGTCAATCAGGCAGGTAAGACCAGCAGGATGGATGAATGGAACGAAAAACTAGATCTAGGTGTTAACAAACACTGACCATGTAAGAGGAGAAACTGGGTTGTATTTGGTTTTAATGATTTTATTGATTTTATGGTTATATTGTATGCATGTCAACTGTGAATTGTTGTAATTTTGTGTAATTTTGTGTACGATTGTTTATGATGCAGGCATCAAATTGTGCCTTGCTCCTGTAAGCCGCCCTGAGTCCCCTTCGGGGTGAGAAGGGCGGGGTAAAAGAACCCCAAATAAATAAATAAATAAATAAATAAATGATTTTCTCCTCATCCCCTAATTTCATAATGAGTATTGAAAGTTTTTTTTCATTGATTGCAGAGGCCTAGCACACAGCTCAGCATGGATATTTCCAGGCTTTACAAAGAGATGAGACTAAGATAGTGTTTAACTATCTTCTCATAGCAAGGATGTCACCTGATGGGATGTATCAGATTTTGCAAACTGGAGTGAGAGGTAGTGTTGGTATTGTGGCTATGAAGTATCACCTACCTAATGCAACAGCTCAGCCTTGAATTAAATATTTGTTTATTTTTTCATTATTTACATCTATTGTTATACTATACTAGCTGTACCCACCATGTGTTGCTGTGGCCAACCTTTCCTCTCTTTTTCTCTCCTCCTTTCTTTCTCTCCTTCCTTCCTTCCCTCCCTCTTTCCTTCCTTCCCTTCTCTCCTTCCTTCCTTCTCTTCCTCTTCCCTTACTCCCCCCTCCTTTTCTTTCTCTTCCTCTTTCTCCCCTTTTTCCTTCTCTACCTATTCTTGGCCTCCCAGCAGTCCTCCTGATTGATCTACCTACCTACCTATATCTATCTAATCTATCTAGTGGATTGCTGGGAGTTGCAGTACAGGAATAGGAAATTGGAAATATGCAGGGATTGGGATGCTCTCAAAGAAATGCAAGGAGAAGAAAGCTTGCAGCTTGGAAGCAGTGCATTTGGATCATCCTCCTCTCCAGATCTAGGGGATCGTGGGAGCTGTAGTCAGGAAGAAAGTGTGGATATGGTATTGTGTGTGTTGTTTGCTAGGGGGAGTCATTTTTGCACATACGCTGTAGCGTCTTTTTGCTTCTTTGGCTTTTAAGTCCCTTCTGTTGTGTTTTTATGACTGATGGTCATTTGTTGGCCTGATAGGTGTATTATGTCCAGGTGTCAATTTGTCCAGTGGTTTTTGAGTAATGTTAATCCCACAAATGAACATTACATTTTTATTTATATAGATTGTCCAGAATCCTATTGATGACATAACATAGGCATAAGTGGGGGGGGGGGGGGGAGGTTGTGTGTGAATGCAGATGGTCATATCCAGCTGATGTTGGTGAGAGCAGATTATTATTATTATTATTATTATTATTATTATTAAAGACATTTATATGCTGCTCTTCTCACCCCGAAGGGGTCTCAGAGAGGCTTACAAGTCATATGTACTGCATATAGAACAATTGCAGCTGCGTAACAATACATGTGGGGCTTTACTGCATGATAGTATCAAGACAAGGTTTGAAGCAGAACCATCACACCTGACATCATTTCATGAAGCAGATCCTGACTCACTGAACAAAGTAAATAATGGGACCATGGTATGCTCAGGGACTATTGAAGGGATTCCGTCTCAATAGCAGGGGGTCAGGGAATCAGTTTGTTGTGGGGAGATGAAAAATAAAAAACATGGGACTCAAAGCAGCTTACAATAATTTAAAACAAAATTCACTTTGTACAATAATATACAATGCAACACAGAAAAAAGCAATCCATTTAGAGGTTATAATTTGAGAAAAATAACACCTGAATGTAGATTAATGTATACATGCAGAATTGTGTTGAATGTAACATATGAATACCCCTATAACCAAGTGTGTATTTAGTCTTTCTTAGTCCCCTTCCACACAGCTAAATAAAATCCCACATTATCTGCTTTGAACTGGAATATATGGCAGTGTGGACTCAGATAACCCAGTTCAAAGCAGATATTATAGGATTGTTTGTCTTGATATTCTGGGTTATATGGCTCTGTAGAAGGGCCCTGTAGAAGCATGCTCAACTTCTTCCTTTCTCCCTTGCCTTCATTTACCTAACTCAAAGTCAGACCGAGATGGAAATGAAGATGGAAGGAACTGAAAGAAAGGAGAAAGGTGTGTGTAAGAGAAATCAGGATTTTGTTTTAGTGCCTCAGAGTCTAGACAGGCCTCAGGCTTTTTAGACCAGATAATGAACATTAAATTAGATAAGCAAAGCTGTTTTAACAAATTTATGTCCAAAGGCTGGAGTTGTTCATACCAAAAGGTTCATCCATTCCAGACCTCTGGAAGTGTGTGCTGTAGAATACTAATAATTTTATTTCTCATAGCATAGTTACAGAACACTGTAAACTTTTGTTTAAAATATATTGCTGACTTGTCATAGCTGAATTCTAGGTATCACTGAAATACTTTATCAGTTATAATGGGCACTGTTTTGAGCAGCTTTCTAGACACAATGTCACACTAATACAAAGTTTAACCCCCATCTGAGCAGGATATTTTATTTTTTTTTAAATCAGTGTATCTTTTTAGGGTATTTGTTGACACCAGTGAGAGTCCCACTGTTTTGTGAAGAGCTTCTTGGTTCACTGTATTACATCTTCTCAACTATAGAAACCCACTGGATGACCCTGGGCAGGGTTGAGAGCAGCTTTAACCTCTTATTCTTATTCATCATTGTTGTTGTTGTTTTTGTTGTTTGCCTTCAAGTCATTTCTGACTTGAAGGCAAACAACCATTAAAAATTGTTGATCTTTACCATTAAAAATTGTTGATCTTTTTTATCATTTTGCATGGAACATGTGGAACAAAGTTTTTCGAGTGTTTAAAAGCATCAGCCTCAAGCTGAAAAACACAGGGCACATTTCCTAACAGTCTGTATTGCACATGTTGAAATTTTCACTGTCAGTGGACTGAAAGATTGGATTCATGGTGTGATTGCGTCTGTGTGCAGGTGTTTGTGTGTGTATTTTTTCCAGTCTTCTTTTTTTAATAAGACATACCTGCCTAATTTCTTTCAGAGCTGAGATGGATGACTTGACTGTAGGGGGAAAATCAGTCCAAGGAACAGATGAACTCATGAAAGAAAAATAGAATGGAAGGACATGACCTTCACACTTGATGGTCTGCACATTTATTTCTACATTGGACAGAAAGGTAAAGTAAAATTTGACTGGGCAAAGTAATCCTGTCCTCCAAGTTACTGTTATGCCTTTACATGCACACAATGTTTGGCCAGTCCATGTTTAACGTTCTAAAGTTTTTTTTGTGTGAAAACATAGGTATAGTAAAAGAAAATGTCACCATCACAAATAAATAGGTATTGTGTCACCACCACTAGCAGTTGCAGTAACAGAGCAACTACAGATAATTACAATCATTCAATTCAAAGTCCCAAGTCACTTCATGCAGAACACCAGTCATTTATCATTATTGACCTTAGCTGAAACAAATTTACCCAAATCAATAAGGGTTTCAAATATCCATTAGGGAAGGCAGTGATTGGTTACAAATGATAAGTACTTCATATATACCTATATTAATAAGGGGGAAACTGTCCTGGATGTTTTGGAGTAATGAAGAACAGTTGGTTCTTGGTAGTGACAGTTAAATAAAATAGAGTTGACCTTAATTCTTCTTTAATTAACATTAAGTAAAACTAGTTGTTTTCAGGGAGTCCTATTAACTACCGAAACATGGGTAATTAAAAAACCCATTCTAGTGTATAAGTGAAAACTTAATACTTTACCCCCAGTTCATACACGTTGACCCCACTTCAATAAAGGTAAAAGTTGACTAAGTATACTTTTCAATCCTGGATTAAACATTCAATAAAGGGTCCTTCCAGGCAGACCCAAAAATGTGGGACCTGTTTGGCTTTTACCTGAGGCATAAATGGGTGGTGAGGAGATAGGGGGAAGCGATTTGCCTACTCCCCACCCCACCTCCTGACACATCAATTCTACATGCCAGGAGGACTCCAGAACCACCATAATGGCGGCCCGGTAAGTTCTAAAAAGTTTTTAGGGTTGTTTGGGGGTTTGGGGTGGCTGAGTAACTACAAGAATGACATCTAGAACCCCACTGCAAAAGCCTATATATATATATATATATATATATATATATATATATATATCGTCAGGGGGACATGCGGATTTAAACCCATGTTGAAGAGGGTTTTTTTAAAAAAAAAAAACCTGCTTCAGTGTGGGTTTAAATCATGTCTGGAAGCACCTGAAGAAGTCCAGAAATTTGCAGACTGCTAATTTGAAGAAGGGAAGAAGCTGATTTCTACCCCCATCTCAAAATGCCAAACCCAACCAATCTAAAACTTGGGCAAACTGTGGTTTTGCAGAACAAGTCAACCTGTCCAATTTTGGGACCTACAATAAAAAAGAGTGAGCTTCACGCAATGGACAATCTGGCCAAAATTTAAAATGTGTTCTTCTTGAACTTGGATTCGTAAGTGATGACTTGAGATGCAAAAATAAATCCTGATCAATTCACTGATACATAATTCCACAAAATAAATCAGCATTGGTAGATTTACAGAGACTATGATGTGGATAGTGGACTGGACATAGAATGATTTCTTGGTTGAGCCTTGGACTGTGACTCTAGAGACCAGGGTTTGAAGCTCCGCTTAGTCATGAAACCTGCTGAATGGCCTTATGACCTCATCACATGCATCAAAATAAGCATCTTAGGACACTTAGGATTTCTCCACACTGCCCCTTTATCTCAGGATCTGATCCCAGATTATCTGTTTATCCCAGGTTATCTGGCAGTAGAGACTCATATGTTTCAGTTTAAAGCAGATAATCTGGGATCAGATCCTGAGATAAAGGGCTGTGTGGAAGGGCCTATACAGCCAGCTTTGGGGACAGAGCCCCACAGCAGCAATCAAATGATGTTGCCTGTGGTTCTGCCCCCAACAGGGGTAAAGGCATCACCAGACGCTTTCCCCAGCAACACAGGAGTCTTCCCATGTTGTAATGTTGAGCCAGCACAGAGCCTCCACATGTCATGAAGAAGGCATCGTGAGAGGGAGCCTGCACGCAGGGTGACAAATTCACCCCACTGCACCCTCTATCCTCACAGGAAGTGGGTCACTTCCTTCATGATAAGATGGTTAGTCTACTCATGCTTTCTCAGCTGCAGAAGAAGGCAGTAGCAAACCTCTTCTGAACAAATCCTGCCAAGAAAAATGCTAAGATAGGTTCGCTTTTACGATGGAAACAACTTGAAAACACATAACAATGATATGGATATGGAAATCCACAGAAGCAGAAGGCTGCTCCCTTACCTTTATTTTCTTTAGGGCTCAATAATCTATATGGATATGATGGAAATGTATATATTCTGGTTTCTTTACATACATTGGCCAAAATCCTATATCAGTTATGTATAACTAAATACAGTGGAACTTCTGCATTCGTTAGGGTTAGGGACAGAAGACCCCCACAAAAGTGGGAAAACTGCAAGTTAAAAGACACAATTTTTCCATCTGAGAGAACACCCCTCTAGGAATCTTTAGGTCCTCTATACTACTCTATCCTAAGATTTCCTTGGCAAGGTTTGTTCAAAGGAACTTTGCTCTTGCCTTCTTCTAAGTTTTGAGAGAATGAGACCTGTCCAAAATCACCTTGTGTGTTTGAATCTCAGCTCTAGTTTCCAGAAGTCCAACCTTGAAACCATTACTCTACACAGGCATGTAAGAAAACTATTTAATAAAAGTGTATCCTTCTTTCTTGGTGACTGCTTTCCTAGCAAATTTATTTTCTGCCCAGATTTATTCCCAAGAGAGCGTAAAATGACGCAGGATATTAAATACCAACACATGTATCATTGAAAATATAAATTTAATATTGCGACATGTCTAAAACTGGGGGAATGAGAGGGAGGGGATACTTGGATATGCAAATAAAGTGGTATCACAATGCAGCAGAACCTTTCCTACAATGAGCTTTAATCCAAGTAGCTAGACAACAATACAATTTAAGTCCATATGACATAAATATGATGGATGTCTTCCTCCTATGGCATGCCCTGGGAGCTCAGAAAGAGGCAGTCGTGATAGCAACACAACTCAATGGTAAATCACACCATTAGTAGTTAATAAACGTGTGTATTTCTCAAGGCAACCATGTAAAACCAGAACACAGCCTATTATTCCCATGCCTGTAAGCTTTAATTACAACCTTATTAAAGCATGTTGTGCTAATGATTCTTTCAAATCCTTTTCCAAATTTTTCTACTGGCAATTCTCAAACAGAGAACCCTGAATTTCAAAGGTTGTATAAGTAGTCTTTAGAGCCAGGAGGTAAATTAGAAAAAAAACAAGGAGGAATTTGCAGTGTATTAAGATAATCTATCTTTAAACATGGCACTCTCCAAGTAGAAGTAACAAAATCGCTCTTACTAAATCTCAAGCATTTTCCTGTTCTAAAGCTACAAGGCCAAAAAGACTTGCTTAAAAAAAATAAACCATTTGAGCATGATGAGACACTCCTCTCCTCCCTAGCCTGATGGCACCTTGTATGTGTTTGACTATAAGTTCCATCACCCCCAACAGAATGCCTATTGAGTTCAAACTGTAATCCTTGAAATATTAGCCTGAGAGCAAGTCTCAGTATGTACAGTGTAAACTGATACTGAGTAAACTTGTTTTAGTTTATACTGCACAAATCTTGTCAATTTCAGTTGAACAGCTATTTTAATCCATTATGGGAAAAGGAATAAGCAGACTAATTGGTCCTAGACATGGGAAAGGTTAAAGGATACATAGTTTGGATGGATGCCAAAAGTCAGTTCAAAATGCATACACATCATGTCTCCATGACAATTTTTTTTTTATCAAGGGTGATGTTAAATGATATGAAGAATAGGTCTGGTGCAGCCTGTTCAAGATAGTTCTACGTTTATAATAGAATAGAATGAAACTGCTATACACCTAGATTGTCTTTTTTTTTTTTTTTGGTTGACTAAATATTAAAATTAAAATGGCAACAACAATACATTGAGGATAGGAGGTTACAATGTATTCAGTTGTGGCTTGATTTGGGTGCAAAGTGCTTCCATTCACCCAGCTTTCAGTGAGTGTCCTGTCCTTAATGGTTCATTTCCAACATATCCCAGGAGCTGCTTTGGGCAACCATTGATCACACTCTTTTACTTCTTTACTTCACCTTCACAACAGTTTTTCCCACACTTTTAATGTACTGATTTGTTTTGAAATGTTTCATAATCTTTTTCCATACCATTTTTCTCTGTATACACCTATTAACATTTTTCCTTGCTCTCTTAACTGTATATTATGGGTACAGGTTCTAGAAGTTGTAGTCCTATGTTTGGCTGGCCTTAAATAGATGCCCAGTCCAGACGTGGGCACATTTACACTTACCATTTACTGTGAAGGGGCCATGAATCAGCTCTGTGGTGGACAAATGTTATACAAAGTTGGTCTGAGGCAATGTCGGCAAGGCCCCCTTAGTATGATCTTCACCTGCATTAATCACAGTCATAGGATATTCCAAATTCTGGTCCAGAATTCAGACCAATCTGTGACTTTGAGCCCTGGCCAGAACTGTTTATATCACCACCCCATGTTTCCCACCTGAAGATGTTTGTAGACCTGGGATGTCACTTACCGTCCCTCCCATTCTTTGTGTCATGGTAGTCTTCAGGCATGATGTGATTGAGCATTGTCTGCAGTGATTTGAGCCAGAGCAACAAGGAAGAGGGGAAGGAGATGGACAAATGGAAGGGAATGGTAAGAGTGGCCATCCAGTAGTGCCAAATTGGGTTTGGTACCATTGGGCAATCAGAGATCCCTCCCACCTCCACAGCAGCTTAATGGTGGTGGTTGAATAAGCCATCCCAAGACCGATATTATCTAAGCATTAAGCAATACTGGATCTGCCATAGGAAAGCAGCTCAGTGTAATGCCTCCCTGGATCTCCTTTGCAACGTAGCATGACATTAAAACAAATACCTGAGAGACAAACACATAAATCTTAAATCCACTCACTTTAATGCAGGGATGGTGAATTTTTATTAAAAGCATGCATTTCCATTCATTTGCTGCCCAGTGCCCACCACAGTCCTAGGGCACTCTTTCAAAGCCCATTTAATTGCCCAGGAATTAGCCAGACCACCATCAAGATATGGCAGTTTGGCTTAAATTCCTTCAATGTACTCCTAAAATGGGCATAAATGGCTAATTCAGTCCAGAATAAAGCAAAATGAATACCAAACTAGAGTTCATCAGTATGGCCAGGAGAGGCTAACGTTAGCCTTCACTCCTGGTGCAGTTCTCAACCTGTGCTCTTATACTCTTAAGAATAAAATGTTTCTGATTGGAGTAAGGGCACTGTTACTGGCTAGTGGCTATTTGAGACAAGAATGCCAGTGCTTAGCAATGTGTTCAGGTTTCTTCCAGATATACTTATTCAGACAGGTGAAAGCATGGTTTTAGTCAAAACTAGAGTAACAGAATGAATGTTATACGTGAAACACATGTGGATTGTAAACTTATGTTTAATTTTACAATGCCTATTTCTGAGGTAAGTATCATTTCTTTCTCTGCAAACATTCTGCCCTTTCTTTATTTGCAGAATGATATGTCTTAGGTGGTTTAGCACTGCTTATGTACTATTGGCTCCTTTCTGCACTCCTTAATAAAAGGCCATTAAAATGTGTGTCCCCCTTAGAATTAGTCTGACCAGTAGCAGAATGTTATGAATTTTGAAAATGCTGTCAGCTGGGATTGGTTGCATTTACCAATTTAAAATGAGTTTTGTTTCAAAGCACTTTGCCTGCCATCCAAGGTAATTGGAAAGCAAGTTTGAAAAATCTTCTAATGTGCTTTTTAAAATTGACCACGGCTGCAGAGGCAGGCTCTTAAACAAAATATAATTAATTTCTATCTGTCTAGCCTGATCAGTACAGGCTGACAGTCCCTCTGTATTCCTTATTTTTAATGTATGTGTATTTTTCTTTCCAATAGAGTACATCTTCCTTTCATCTGCCTCTTTTCCTTCAGTAAATTGGCACTTTCTGTCTTCTAGAAATCTCATTACCATCTAGTGATTCTCCATTGCTTCATAATGAAGGTGCCCAATGTATGCACCCAAAAGAAATGTAAATATGTATTTTTCTTTACCAAAGCTTTATTCCCTGTGCCTTTTGTGGTCTCAACTGCTGACATATGCCATTAGTGTTTTTGAAATCATCTTAAACACCCAATAACTGTTCAGCCTACCCTTCTTGTAAAAGTTTGAACATATGTCACTTTGCTGCCAGTGTTGAATACTTCTTCAGAGCATATTATGAAGGAATATGCTGTGGATTATGAAGAAATAGGTTCTGTGTATTTCCTTCAGTGGGGCGTGAAGAAGCAGCATATTCCTAAGCTTTTTTTCCTAAAAAGAGAACTTCATTTAGTAATGTCATGTGAGGATTTCTGAGTGTTCATATTTGCTTTTTTATGTACAATGTATTACAGTGTACCACAGTATGATAGGAGGCAGGGTCAGTTCCAGTATTGGGCAGGTCATTTATTACAATTGAATTCTTGCTACTGGGAGCAAGAATTCAAATAAATTAGCTGGAGTTTGGATATGTGGTAATTGCCATTCAATTTCAAGGAACAAAATGGCTTTGAACAACTTGGATAGGAGCACATCCATACGTGCAAGTTACTTTTTTGATACAGATTGCTATTCATACTGACCAAAGTTTCTAAAAGTATATATGTGAAGGGGAGAAGGAACTCAAGAATTTCAGTCTAAAATGAATGACCCAGATGGCCCTACATGTCCTCCTACGACAGAAAAAAATAATCTAGGAATACATTATGAGCAAAATGGCATGAAGAAAAATCTTTGTTAAATTAGTATAGATGGTGTCTTTGATTCTATACACGTTTGCTTGAGTGTGAGAGTTGGACATGCATTTACAGTATCAACTGTGGTTGTGTGGGAGAGTATCAAAACTCAATAAACAAAAAATGAAGAAAAATAACCCCACACCTACTAATTTGAAGCTCCTTTCAGAATATGAAATGCCCTTAAAAATAAACACATCCCATCTGTTCACAAGAGGTAAGATTCAGCTACCAGGCATCTCAAATTCAGTAGAGGAAATAATGCATGCACAGTGAGCAAACCATTCAAGACCATTTTCTCAGAATATATCATTTCAGACAGAAACTGAAACTGTGGAGGGACAGGTTTCCAGGTAATGAGATGTACCTGAAAACAAGGAACACTGAAGAAAATAGTTTGATTTTAATCTGTCTTCCATCTTTATCCATTCCTAGATGATGCCAGGGCTCTTTGGCTCAGTATGGAAGTGTTTATAGTGTTTGCAGTTATAGTAACTGGAACACCAAAAACCCAGGTATGAAATGAGAGGAGAGGGTTGGAGAGAGCTTGTATTTGAGTTATTGATACCATCTGGGGCAAAATGGGGGAATGGAGTGCCAATAGTTATTTGTGAATCTTCTTGTTACTCAAACAATGGTGGTGGTGGCAACTGAGGGTTTGGGGCTGGGGGGGTAATCTTAACTGCAGACTTTATCACATAAATATAGCAAAATGTCATTGAAGAAGGACCTTTTGGTGGTGGTTTCTACTGCACGATGCTGTGCAAAACCCATTGTTGGTCTGCCATCTCACCACAACAAACCTGTTCCCTGCAACTGATGAGTAAACCCATCAAAAGTTTTAGATTATGGCACTTTCCTGTCAATTATCTAGTGCAATGAACCAGTTCTGGTTCTGTACTGATATGCATGCACTGAAATTATGTCCAGAGGTGAGATTCTTATCCTCTCCCACTTATTCATGGATTTTAAGCTTATTTTTTTATATTTTTACTAATTTTCACTGGAAATTGCTTTTAAAACTTGTTTTTTAAAAATGTGGTGAGCAGTGGAGGGTGGAGCTACATGGGGAAACTGAACTGTGGCCACGGGATCATGGATTGCTGAATTGGTACAGTTGCATAAATGCAGAGAAGTGTGATACTGAGGATTATCATACCAGAATGTTGCTGTTATCAGTGATCATATGACTTCCATGGGATAGTGGCTTTGTGCAATAAAGTCCTAAGACTTTGCCAAGCTGCAGCAAGTGATGGATAATGTGTCAAGTGATGGATAATGTGTTGCTCCAGATGTTGCTTAACTGCAGTTTCTATAATCCCTCACCATTGGTGCAGGATTTGACCAATATAGCAGCAATTACTACAGCTGTTGCGCACATTTTACCATTTACCCAGACTCTGAAGTAATGGTTTTCTTTACTGAGTTCTAGGGTTTTTTATTTTAATACTTGGATTGTTAAATGTATGATTATAAAGAATGGATGGGAAAAGAAAGAGAAGAAAAAAGGAGATACATAGCATATGAATGTGGGCTAGGCATATACATTAATATAAGCTGACCATATTTCCAAAACACATTTTCTTGAAGTTGACATTTAGAATATACATATTCATGAGTAGCTAAAATGGTGAGATCTCCTGACCATTCAACAACAGATGGTGAATGTTTATCTTTCCAACCTTAGAACATAACTCTTTTAGAAATGGTAAGGGTGTGCACATTCCAATCATGTTGACCATTAGTTACATTCTATGTTGCAGGAATGTGGTTCAAATCCAAAGACAAGTACTAAAGATTTTTCCAGAGCAAAAATAATGTGTTGTAATACATTCAGCCAAAAAAGGGCAGCCACTGAACATGCCCACACCATCTCATGTAAGCATTTATATTATATCACCAACATTTAGTTCAAGTAGGCAGCTTCTTTTGAAAAAGGCAGATTTGAGTTCTGGGGTGCCATAATACATCATTCACCGAGTTTCATTCAGATTCTGGGACCATTTACCTAGTTCCCCATCATTTCTCTGTCATTTGATACCAAAGCAGCTCCACATATTCTCCTATCCCTTGCCTGCATTGCCATTGGGACATCATAAGGAAATGCCAGTATGGCATCACAAAGGCCTGCCTTGTTTTCTGAAATCTCAAGGAATAGGATGCTGTTGACTGGCAACACTATGTTTCTTTATAATGTGGTATAACGAATATAGCATTAGACTTGAACCATAGGGACATATGTTCAAATTACTTCACCATCGTAATGTGTGCTGAATGGCTTGGGGCGAATCAGTCCCTCTCAGATAAATCTGCTCCCTTACAGGGTTGTTGTGAGGAGAAATGGTCAGCTATATACCTATGTGCTATCCAAGGTCCACAGAGGTGGAATACAAATAGACAAACAAATAAATTATTTCTTCACTCCTTCGCATGGTCAAGAACTATGATGCTATTGCAAGTGCTGTTATGTTGTTCATTCATCCCCAGTAGAGCCACCAAACTGTAGGAAAAAAATCTGTTAGAAGTTAAAAGCCACTGTTAGAGAGAGCAAAAGTCATTTATATATACAGAACTCTATAATACATTTGGCTCACTACAGGTAAGAAACCAATTGAATCAAACATTTTCAATGGCTTGGCCTCCTATGTTTTGTGCAGCCCTGTAATAGTAAACAGCGACATAAAAGAAGCCATAAATGTCACTGCAATGTACTTCTCAATTCTCATAGTTTACCTATGAGACACAAGATTTTTTTTCCAACTAAAAATTGTAGATTTGTATTTTCAGTGGGCATTTTCCAGGTATTTTATGGAGCGTTCCCAAGTGTTTCATTGTACGAAGGCCAAAAGTATATCAGTGATCAAGTTCTAGACAATGAATGTTGGGGGGAAATCAATAGTCTGATTAAAAAGAGAAAGCCCAGGAGGCCCCTTAACCTAAGAAGTTGATTTCTTACTTCAGTATATCTCACTCAAAGCACCACCTGGGCCAGCCTTCAGATTTACTGTGTCATTACTTCTTGTGTACTTTTAAATGAAGAACTGCATCAGCATGAATGAGAGGGAATTAGGTCCTAGGACCCCTGGTGCATGTCTTTGGAGAGCAACCACTCGGCTACGTTGTGCCAAAATGAGATGTTTGATGATGAAATGACTTTGTTAGATTATTACTTTTCAGAGTTGTCAGAGGCCTGCCCTTAAGAATCCCATAAACAAACAGAATGATTTGAAATGGGATTTTAAAAAATGTGGACTGAATTTAATGATGAGGGACAGATTATTTGGAATATTACAAATAAATTGGAATGTAATTCTAATGTTTTATGTTATGTGATTCTGAACATTCACCATGCAGAGAGAGTGTTTGCTTGATGGAGGGGCAACTACATATTTTTAACTTATTTGTTATGCATATGCAGGCACTGTGGTGATCAGGGATCCTGGCATCAGGAGAATATACTCATGGGCTAGTGCGGTAAAGAGGTCCAATGGGCATGAAATGGTTGTTTTACACTTAGTATATCTATGTCTCACAGTTTACCCCAGTTTAGCACTCCATGAGAAAGTGACATGAATTCCCTACTTTCCTATGTCAAAACAAAGATCCACCCACCTCTGCCCTAGCTAGGAAGAATGTGTGGGAATGAACCTTCTGATGGCTGTTTTCTGCTGTTCTAAGAGCTTTTAGATTATTCAGACAGGACATGCTTGTGCAAGAAGATTTCTACTTTTTAACACTACACCTTCATTTTAGTCTTTATGTTGAATGCACACTGTTGGAGCTTAAGCAAAGGCTGACCTTTGCGATGGTGGATCTGATGAGCTTAGAGTTCTGAACAGTCCCCAGATGCAAGGATTGCCAACTTGAAAATAACGGGGAAATGTTTTCCGTGTGATAAAACATTTGTTGCATCCCCTAATAAAGCTTATTTTCTATCAATATTATGTTTCGGTCCTAGGGCCTAACATCACCTGAGAAGTGTGAGTTTGGGTCCACTTCCAGCATAGAATAGACATTAGGTTGTGCAAAATTTTCATAACTCATCGTAAATTGGGTCAAATTTGTTAGATTTTTACTTATGATGTGATAGCCAACACACAAACATTGTCCGTGCCAAAAAATTAAAAATCAAACCTTTAGCCTGGCATAAGTTGCATAAACATTGTAACTCTCTGTGATGCAGTTTTAATTCACAGAGCAACCAAGCACTATCGGGAGGCGAAGCCAAATACGTTGCCGTGCCTCTCAGGGCTGTGGGGGGGGGGGGGGGAGGTGGAGCTGTGGCCATTGCTCTTTAGATTTCCGAGCACCTTGCTGCATCCTCCACTCATGCTCGGGAAGGGAAAGTGAGAAGAGATCGGCACCAGGTTAGCTTTCCAGGCAGGCAGGGAGTCAGGCATAGGGCACATGACTGGACTGGAAAGGAGAGATGAGGAGACTCCATTAACTGTGCTTACCTAAGCTTACTATAGCTGAGGCTGACTCTTTGTGCTGGGGGGAAAGAAGGAGAGAGAAGCTTTGCATGCTGTGGAGGCACTGAGACAGGCACTAACAAGCAGGGGCTTCCTTATTCTTTTTGTGAAGGTGTGTAAGTGCCTTTTGCCTTACAATTGTTTTACATTTTTGCTACATTTTAGGGAATATTTGAGGGTTACCACCTGGGTTACATGGCTTTCCGTGTGCTATGTGTGCATAGAGTCAAAAAGCACACAACCATTTTTTCACTCAGCCACAACTTGCCTTGGCAACATTTTCTATTTATTACTGTATTTGTATACTGCCTTTCTCAGCCCGTAGGCAACTCAAGGCAGTTAACAGGGTAAAATTCAATGCTTACAATATCATAAATACAATTAAAAACATAACATATAATAAAAATTAAACATATTAATAAAATATAAATTCATAGTGTCACTTTGTTAAAAACGTTGTCTGGTCTCATTGTCGTCGTTCCATTTTCCTATGTCAGTTACTCTGCATTTGGAAATGCTTGTTCAAAAAGCCATGTCTTGACTTTCTTCTGGAATGTTAAATGGGAGGTGGCCAATCTAATATCTAGAGGGAGGGTGTTCCACAGCCGAGGGGCCACCGCTGAGAAGGCTCTGTCTCTTGTCTCCGCCACTAGCGCTAGTGTGACTCTGTGTGCAAACTCCAGCCAAAAAGCACACAACCTTTTGTTTAACTATGGTACAAAGGGACAAGCGCAGAACCTGGGTCCCATCCTGAGCCTAATTTAGTTTGATGTTCTGAAACTTGATGGGTTTGTTTGCAGTGGTAAATGTGTCCTGTCCTCCAAGTGTGCTCACAACCCCACCCCATTCCACTCCAGTCAGCGATAGCAGCTAAAAAAGACTTTTTCTTAACAGTTTTTAAAAATAATCCCCAAAAATCAGGGGATGGGCTAATCTTTCTGAAACTTAGGGGGAATGATGCCCTAGTTATGTTGTGTAATAGTAGAGAAATTCCAAGACATGGCTCTTGTAGTTTGCTTTCTTTAAAAAGTTTTTTGGTAAAAAAGCAAGAACATTCCCCAAAAATCAATAGATGAGTGAAGGATTCTGAAAAAAATACAGTGCAACTCAGAATATTCCAACAGAATTCCTCATTATATGTAAGAGAACCAAGCAACTATATGAATGTAAATGGATCTCTGACTTAGAATATTCCTGTAAGGTTTCCATCAAGCAGGAAAAGAAAAATTGTGTTTTCCCCACTCGCTTAGTTTTTTCATTGAATATGCTATGCTGGTATTTGTATTGCAAAATGCAGAAGTCTCATCTTTCGTCAAGTCGATTAGGTCTCCAGTGCTAAAATCACACATATCGGCCCAGTTCACTGATTAAATGACTTCTTCCTGGTGCTCTAGTGTTTGTGGTAAAGAAAGGATTAAATGCATTAAGGTCTACATATTGATTTTAATTAGAATGGGCAGTCCACCATTAATATGAGTTGTGATGCCCCTAAAACAGTTGTCAGGGGGGATTAATTAATTTATTGTAAATTAATACATTAATTGAGAGTGGATAAAAGCAGTCAGGGCAAATTAATTCAGAGTGAGAGAAAAATAAAAAGGAGGAAAAATCAACATTAACCAGAAGAGGAATCTTTAGACTGTTTATCAAAGCTAGAGAGAATTGAGCATCATATTAAAACAGGGAACCTGTTCTGATTGAAAAACAAAGCTATTATAATAAAGGCTCTAAATTAAATAAGATTAAACTATTCTCCCTACAATAAAAGATTAGAATGTGTTTGCAAAGCATTTTTAAAACACATACTTTGAGGATTAATAAGCATGACAATCTGAAATAATATGCCTTCCATTTCTAGAAGAAAAATGGACAGCAAGTGAAATTGGAGATAGTTGATCTAAATTGAGGCAGCATAATGAATCCTAAATGTTGATGGTCTGGTGTCTGAAATACCAGGCATTGCAAATAAACCTCCAACTATGCAATCCAAGGACAAATTGTGAGTAGTAGTTTATTTTGTACTAAAATGAATATCATTTCACAGAAGTAAATGTAACAATCTTCCATGAATACCCTTCATCTATACTACATATGATTGGCTAAATATATGATGTATGCATTGAACCTGAAAGGCACAGGAGAGCATGGCAGTCACCTTGTTAAGACCTAATATCACCATGGATAAAATCTGGATACCTTCAAGGGAAATTGCTTCAGTTTTAGATTTTGGGCTTTGTGCAATGTAACTGTGCACCCCTAATGTCCAAATGTTTTTAAAACTTAGTTGATTCTAGCTTTTCTGTACTCTACAGGTGATTGTAATTACTCAGAGCTTATTATAATCAACTAGTTATACATAAATTATATTACACTGATAACTAAATAAGAGATAAAGAGGGATTGCTTCAAGGTTTGTCCAGGATTTGTCTATACCAGCCTGAAAACCCAAAGTGGACCAAAAGTTGCTCCTGAGTGTCTTCTGACATCCAAATACTTTCCGTCTTTTACTAAACCAGGTTGAATCAACAATGAACCAACAATATCATGAGGCAACTTTTAAGGCCAATGGGATTTCGACCTGCATAAATAGGAACATAGTGCCTAGATCCAGGAAAGCCATGCTACCCCTCTATTCTTTAATTGTGGTTCCCAGAATTGGACACCTGGAATACTGTGTCCAATTCTGGGAACCACAATTAAAGGGAGATGTTGACTCTAAGCTGGAATGTGTTCAGGGAAGGTGACTACAATGACCAAGGGTCGGGAGAACAAGTCCTATGAGGAGCAGCTTAAAGAGCTGGGCATGTTTAGCCTACAGAAGACAAGGCTTCTGTAGGCTATATATGGCCATCATATTTATACATGACGGCCATGTATAAATATGTGTGGGGAAGTCATAGGGAGGAGGGAGCAAGCTTGTTTTCTGATGCCCTGCAGACTAGGACATGCAGCAATAGCTTTAAACTACAGGAAAGGAGATTCCACCTCAACATTAGGAAGAACTTCTTAACTGTGAGAGCTGTTCAGCAGTGGAACTCTCTGCCCCAGACTGTGGTGGAGGCTCCTTCTTTGGAGGCTTTAAAGAGAGGCTGATTGACCATCAATCGGGGTGCTTTGAATGTGATTTTCCTGCTTCTTGGGAGAGGGTTGGACCCATGAGGTTTCTTCCAATTCTATTATTCTATGAATAAGTTAACCCTGCACTAAAAAAGTCAGGGAATACACCAGAGTTTATGCAAAACTCTGGAGCAGACATTTTAAAATATCTGTAGTACTTTTATATAATCTTTTAAAGTTATTTTTACAAGTTTTAAAAAGAAAGTACATGTTTTTTTTAAAATGGTAACTGTTAAGAACCAGCTACTTTTGAGCTGCCTAATTATAAGTGCAACTAATTACTTTTCCAAAATAAAACTATAAGTTGTGCATCTGCTCAGGGTCCTAGGTTGGCCTCATAAAAGGCTCAGACGAAATGTTCCAGTGCATCCATTGTAAAAAGACAATCAAAATGTCAGCAAGTCCTCAATAAATAGTATATCCATTCCTTTCAAACTATTTAAGAAGAATGAGAGGCAACTATTCTGAAATGGATTGTTTTTTATATATATCTGCAGCAATGATGCTTTAACTTATCTTTACCTGAGCTCTAAAAAGATGTAAATCTTTGACATAAAATGGGGAACTTGAAATATCTATAGCAGAGTTTATAAGCATGAAATCTGTTAAGCTGTTTCTTCAAGATACATGTCTATATACATGCCTGAAACCTATTTCTCCCTGTTTAAGGAACAAGCTAGTCAGGAATGCGAATTAAAGGAATTACCACTTTCCCTGCCCCTATTCTATGGGACAAACTGGGGTCTATCCAGTAAAATGAGCAAAAATAGGGACCTAGAGTGTGCTTGTACACAATTTTAACATATCTGCATATGTTGTGCATTTTTTTCAAATATATGCATGATTTTGTGAACATTTTCCTCACTAAAAGGTATAAAAAGTTGGGAAAGTTACTGATTTCAGGGGCAAGATCGATTGCCAACCATGAAATTATTCTTGTTCATTTGTTGAATATGACTCAACACTGTGAGAACTAGCAACCCTATAAAAGATGGACCTCCTCTGTAGAAAATTGTCATCCAAGATCAAAGTAAACACATAAATAGAAATGTGGCTGGAGTGTTTAGATCACCCAGAATGGGAACACCTGTATAATATTTTAGCCCACAATATTAGAACCATAATTTTCAGGTCAATGGAAGTAATAGTCCCACAGTATTCAACGTTAGTCAGACCACATATGGTGTATGACTTTATGACTTTCAGTCCTGGATGCCTTATTTTAAAAAGAATATTAATAGGTTGGAGCAGGTTCACAGAGGGCAACAGGGATGATGAAAGATATGGAAGGCAAATGATATGAGAAAAGGTTAAACAAGCTGGACATTTTCAGCTTTGTGAAGAGAATATTGAGGAGAAACATGATTGCCCTCTTTGAATTCTTCAACAGAAGAAATTTCAGAACCACTGGTGATAATCTTTAAGAATTCTTAGAGTTTCAAGCCTGGTAGATGCAGTTAATGTTGTTTATGTAGCATATCTTGATTGCAATAAGGCATTAAGGTATTTGACACCCCCCCCTCCCCCAATGATCTTATTGCAAACAAACTAGTAAAATGTGAGCTAGACAATACTATTGTTAGGTGAATTTGTAATTGGTTGTGCAACCAGATCCAAAGGGTGTTCACCAATGGTTCGAAGACACCAAGCTGCCCCTGCTTTCAGGTGTCACATGGAACAGCTCTGCTCAGAGGGAGGGAGGAGGAGAAGCAGCAGTCAGGAGGCTTGTTGTCATGCCTTTTGTGGATAGTCAGCCTCTCCCCTCCCAACATCCCTGTTACCTCAGCACTGTAAGAGGGTTTCACGAGACCAGTCACTCTCAATGCAATGGTGTAGTAATGTTGAGGCCGTGGACCATATTTTAGTTCCTGGGGACCACTGATGGTCCACAGACCACAGGTCTAGATCAAGAGAAATAATGCTTCCTCTCTATTCTGCTTTGGTTAGGCCTCACCTAGAATATTGTGTCTAATTCTGGTCACCACAATTCAAGAGAGATATTGACAAGCTGGGATGTGTCCAGAGGAGGGCAACTAAAACGATTAAAGATCTAGAAAGTATGCCCTATCAGGAGCAGCTTAAAAATCTGGCCATATTTCACCTGCAGAAGAGAAAGTTGAGAGGAGACCTGGTAGCCGTGTTTAACTATTTGAAATGATGTCAAAAGGAACAGGAATCAGGCTTCTTTTCTGCTGTTCTGGAGACTAGGACTTGGAGCAATGGTTCAAATTTCAGGAAAGGAGATTTCAGCTGAATATGAGGAAGAACTTTCTGACTGTAAGAGCTGTCTAACAGTGGAACTCTCTTCCTTGAAGTGTAGTGGAGACTCCTTCTTTGGAGGCTTTTAAACAGAGGCTGGGTATTGGGATGCTTTGATTGTGCTTTTCTTGCATGGCAGGGGGTTGGAAGAGTCTGTGTGGTGTCTTCCAATTCTCTATGATTCTATGATCAGAAATAGAAGGAGATGCAAGATTCTTTTCAGCTGCTTCAGAAGATAGGAACATGTCCAATAACTTCAAGTCACAGGAGTATAGTTTTTGATGCTGCAGCCAGAATGCCCACTGGGGCCAGTGACTGGAGATAGGTTAACTATCTAAGTAGTCCCAGAACAGGGTGGAAAGTACACAGCCAAAACTGATGAAATGAAATGGTTTGATCTACACAAATCCAAGATTCACCCAGCATTCTGTGACTGTTGCTTAGTCTCAATCTTCACTGGCCTGCTGCATTTTTTTCACCTTAGTCTTTGTTTGGATTTTATATTTATGAACATCTTAGTATTAGAAGATTGACAATAGTAGAATAAGAATCAAAACAATAGTTATGTTTTAGTATTGCAACAATCAGTACTCACCAGGAAAGAATTCATGAAGATATGACAGAAAAGAACATTATGTTCACTTCCAATAAAGATGTAAATATTCAACTATTTCATCCTCACATGTGAGAGTGAATAATTTTCACGGCTTTCTCCCTACTGTGGAACAAGACAAATATCTCTTCACAGTTCTTTTCTAATATTCACCTATCATCAAGTATTTGACGAAATTCTTTTACACAGAAATCCTGAATCATCAGACATATAGGATATTTTGCCACATGTAAGCCTAGGATTTACCAATGAGGGCCTCAGCCCAGATTCAGATCTTGCACACTGTCTATTTAAGACGAATGAAAACACAAGCACACTTGCTCTTTGATGTTAAATGTGGATGTTTTTAGAATACATTTTCATTTGCTTGCATTGACCAAAAGTTCCTGTTTATTTTAGTATGGAGGAATATGACCACAGAACACAATTTGGAGCAGAAAGAAACATGAGAAAAAGAACAAAGGAAGAGTAAAGGAAAAAGAAAGCACTTAAGCTTTAAAAAGAAAAAGAAAGAAAGAAAGAACAGAATGAATGCAATTCTCACTGTTACTTTATTCTGGAAGACATCAGAATATGACTTTGAATCTATCATGAAATGCCAGATTTAAAGTAGAGGTATTATATTGATGGTAATAGTAGTCTTTGGCATTTAATGTTTGCCGGGTTTCTTTTTAATCCGTCCTGAGTCCCCTTGGGGAGAGAGGGCAGAATATAAATAAAGTTTTATTATGGATTATTATTTATTATCCCACTTTTACAAAAAAAAAAAAAGCAGGCTCAAAGTGGCTAACAATTTATAAAAGCACTACAAATTAAAACCATACAAAAATGAACATTAAAATAGAATTAAATTATCGACAGTATTAAAACAATCCAAACCTCAAATTAAAAGAATAAGATGCAATAGTAACTAGATAGTAAGGCAATAACAGTGGTTCAGCTGAAACAATACAGGTCCCCTAGCCTGTTGTTTGAAAATTGCATTAAAAGCCTGTTGGAACAAAATGTTTTTATTCTGCTCATGGAAAGGAAATTAACAAGGGGTCATTCTGCCTTCTCTCAGAAGGCTCGAGGTAAGGTCTTCAGACAAAACACCTCACTGCAAGCTCCAAAATGAATCCACTCACAAACAGAATGCCAAAAAAAAAAAATACCTTGCTGAAAATCCTGATTCAAGCCAGAAAATCCACTGAACCTCTCCTGTGCCTAACCATGACACAGGAAGCAAGCTGAATGCGAAATACGGAAGCAAATATAAACAGGGCTTAAAATGGATCAGTTGGAGTGCAAAAACATCTGCACAGCCCAGCCAGAAGTTAAATAATGCCTCTCCTCCGAACATAGATTCCCATGAGAGCACAAGGTTGTATTGTTTTACTTTGAAGCAAGTGTTGGGAAGCTGCTTAACAGGAAGTAAGAGAAAATAAAATTCCAGGTCTTGATGGAGGAAAGTAATCCAAAGCAGAATGTGGATTAAGAGATCTGGTGAATGTTGTGGGCTCTTTTTGATCTTTCAGACAGTTCCTGGGTTGTCTATGTAGACACTCCAGAGTGAACTGGCTCTCTTGAATCCACATTCTGCTCCAGATTAAATGGCACTCTGAAAGCAGTTAGAGAGAAAGGTATCTCTGAACATTTCAGAACTTGGGCTGGTTCATAGAGTGAGATTCAGTCTATCAATAAGCCATATAGTGCTTTATAGGTCACAACCAGTTCTTTGAACTGTGACCACAAACAAACTTAGATCCAGTAGAGTTGTTTAAACAGAGGCATAGTCTCTGTATCCTGCCCCAGTTGACAGTCCCACAGCAGTTCTTTGGATCACTTGAAGTTTCAGAACACTCTTCAAAAGTAGCCTCAGGAAGGATGTGTTACAGTAATCCAGTTAGAGGAAAACTGAGACATATATCACTGTGGTCAGATCTAATATCTCAAGGAATGGGCACAGTTGGTGCACAAGCTCTAAACATGCAAATATACCTCTTGCACTGCAGAGACCTATGCCTCTAGATGCAAAACCAAGTCCATGTACAGCTAAACTGGGAACCCATGTCTTCAATGAGGATGTAAGCCCATCTAACACACTGGAATCCTTATTCTCATATCTGACCTCCGACTGACCAAGAGCACTCCTGTCTTAGCTGAATTAAGTTTCCATTTGTTTGCCCTTATTCAGTCTATTAGTGATAATAATAATGATGATGATAAACTTTATTTATACTCCACCACCATCTCCACAAAGGGGACTTACGGCGGCTAACATGAGGCCAAGCCCAGAATTACAATGCATAAATAAATAAAATAAAATACAAACAGCAAATAATAACATCAAAATAAAATACAGAAAATAACAGAAAATGAAATAAACAGATGCAAAAGAACATAATGAAGAAATAAAATAAAAGCACAGTGTGCAGGCCAAATGCACAGAATAAGATTGATTAAAAACCCTGGGTGAGATAAGTAAATGGAGAAGTATGTGTCTGTGGGAAGCTCAGAAGGGGTAAACAATGGGATTGGGCCTTCATTAAAGACAAGGAAAAGTGCGTAATGAGGACAGAGCTATAGTTGGGACGGACATGATATGGGGATATGTATTCACTCGTCAAAGGCACGCCAGAAGAGCCAGGTTTTTAGGTCTTTCTTAAAGGCTGCCAGGGTGGGGGATTGCCTAATCTCACTAGGTAGCGAGTTTCAAAGCTGAGGGGCCACAACGGAGAAGGCTCTTTCCCTCCTCCCCACAGGTCAAACTTGTGATGGAGGAGGGAGTGAAAGGTGGACCTCCTCGAGGATCAAAGAGATAGTGCAGGATTGTAAAAAGAAATGCAGTCACAAAGGTAGGCAGGTCCCAAACCATTCAGGGATTTGTAGGTGATAACCTGCACCTTCAATTGGGACCGGAAAATGAATGGCAGTCAATGAATGGCAGTCAATGGATCTCCTTAAACAGAGGTGTAATTTGCTCCTGTTAGCAGTGATGATAGGACATTTTTCTTGAATTGGGACGGAAAGGAATAATAGAGTTAGATATTATCACCACACTGGTGACACTGAACCTCTTAACTCTAGATGACATCTTCAATTGTTTTTATGTATCTTTTAAAAAAACATGGAGAACAGAACTCTGAGGGATCACACAGGCCAATTGTCAGTTGTTTGAACAGGAGTACATCAACAACACCCTCTTGGTTTGCACCTCCAGGAAGGAATGAAACCACTGTAAAATACTGACACTTATTTGTGACCTTGTTTATGAAATTGAGGTTTGTCACGTTAAATGCAAACTTACATTGATATATTTCTTTGTAATTGCAATAGTTCAAATAAAATTTGAAAACATCAAAAAATATTACCTCCAACTCCAATCTGAGTGTGGTGGCTTGGAAGGATACCCAAATTAATGGTCTTGAAAGCCACTTGGGGAACTTCCATGGAGCCATATTACCCAGAATATCAAGGCAGATAATTCTCAATATCCGCTTTGAACTGGATCACTGAAGCTCACACTGCCCTATAATCCAGTTCAATGTGGATTTTAAACAGCTGTGTGGAAGGGGCCTTAGAGATCCAGCAGAAACCTGTCCAGTTCCCTGTGTCAGTTATTAACCAAGGTGTCCAAAGCAGTTTCTGTGCAGTAACTGAAAAATCAGATTGAAATGGATCTAGACCAGACCTGCACAACCAGTGATACTCCAGGTATCTTGGATCTCAGTTACAAGAATTCCTGACCATTGGACAAGCTGGCTAGAGCTTCTGGGAGTTGGAGTCCCAAACACCCGGAGAGTCACAGAATGTGCAGGTTTGATCCAAACAATCCATTTTATCCAGAAACTGCATCTAGTTGGGAGGCCACCACATGCTTCAATACTTTGCCTAAAATGATAGTTTGGGACCCTGGCAGATAATTATCTTGGGATGGTTTTTTTTAACAAAGGCTTCAGAACTACATCCTTTAGGCAATTTAGAACTTTTTCTTGTTTTAAGGAGGCACGGACTATTCTCTTCACCCACACATCAATCCTTTTCTGGCTCTCACCTTTCCAAGGATCTTGTCCATATACTCATCTTGCATAAATTGACATTGGAAAAAACAGGAGCCAAGGTTACATCCACTGAAACTTTATCAACTACAGGATTCAACTTGGAGCAAATCTAAGTGAGTTTATCTGCAAAAATTTTCACAGCAGGCTTTTTAGTGCTCAACATTTTCTGTTTGAGGCCCCACGGGCAGCTCCTTGCAGATGCTTTCTTTGCCTTTTTCCTATGGAGGAACTCTGAATCCTGAGGTTACTGATGTCTGCCACCTCCAGACTTAACATGGTATTCTAGTCTAAAGACAAGCTTTAATTATTCAATTTTTAAAAACAAAATAACTTAAGAGAGACACCTTCAGGATCCTCAAGGTATCCCTACCAAATTTCAGATTTTTAATTTTCACAGCCTTCAGTCTATAGCAGACATACACACATTCAAACATTTTTCAATTGCAGCTCTGCACTTACATCAGCACAAATTATTTTCTATAGCATGACTGGCCCTGATACCAGAATATTAATGGTCAGTGACACTTGTGCACTAGGTGGCTTCCAAATCAATAAGCATTCTTAGTTGCCTGTCATTAAAATTGATCCATACTACCCTTCCAATTGACGTCACATTCAACTGTAAATATCATCAAATAACCTGTCACCCCATTTCCCTTATCTGCGTGGTGTTTCTTTTTTTTCTTTCAAAAAGATAGATTTCTTCTGTAATACTGAGCAATAGAATTTTTCTTAATTATTTCTGACATTTCACCAATGGCATCTTTGGGCTTTTCCTCAGAGGGCAGAAATGCCTGGCCTCTGTCCTTTAAAGGTGGCAAAGGCAAAGGGAGAACACACACTTCATTGCCAATGGCCTGAACCAAAGCACATCTCAGACAGTAAATATTAGCAATCATAAGCAACTAAAAGACTTTTGAAAACAGATATAAATGTTTAACATATGCATTCACTTCCTAATAACCCTGTGTCAGCAATTTAAAATTATTTTGTTGATTTTTTACATTTCTCTGTGTACTTAATGACAGCACTGAAGTGTTTATGTGAATTGGCCCACAGGGATCTCAAGGTCAGGTGAGGTGTTACGTGTAAATAGTTGGATGTTCCTGCTGCATTGACGTCAGTTGCAATTTTCTGATAGAGAAAAAGGAGAAACAAATCTCGAGGATGTGGAGAACTTAAACAACTTAAATGTTTAGATGTGTTTGAAGATGTTCTTCCTTAGAGGGATTGAGATACACTGTACTGATTCTAGTACCATGTTCAGAACACAGTGTTGAACATCTAAATGCCCAGAGGAAAAATATCTTAGGAATATATTCAGCCATTAGATGCCTCTGCATCTTTGAGTCTCTGTTGCTTCCTCCAGCCATAGTATCAGTATGTACTTTCCCTTCGTTTTCCAACAGCTTGGGAAAGTTGTGGTTAACATGTTAACAAGTCTAACTTGTGGGTTGTAAAACATAATTAATTAAAATCGAGCTTTCTAAACAGTTCATGTTGTTGGCATACCTTTTAGACATGCATCATGAAACAGTAATTAACGTTTACAAGCAAACCGGAAGTTAAACCAACCCCTTATAAGAGATATAAACACACATACATACATATATTGTCATAACAAAATGTATGGGGACATAACATATCTCATGAAAACCTTTTATTTATATTTTTAAAGATATGTATGTTTATTTCATATAGATTCAGAGGTTTCGTCATTATATTCATGTGGCACACCTACACAATGCAGCCAACACACAAATGTGCCACAATGTCGTTTAGAAAGCTCTGCATTAAAAAGTAATCAATTGATCAACCATTTATTAATTTATTAAATTATTCAACTTAAAATTGCCGTTTAAAATGGCTGAAATCAAAAACACGACAAGCAAAAGTTGAAGAAGTATTTTTCTGTTTATTTATTAATTGAAATATTTATGTTCTTCTACCTTCTGCTTGAGAATCTCCATGTGCCATATAATAATATTAGTTCAAAAAAATTAAATCTACTTATACTGTGATTCCTTGATTAATATGAAAACAACACACAGGTCCCTTCCACACAGCTATATAAAACAGAATATCAAGGCAGAAAATCCCACAATATCTGCTTTGAACTGGGTTGAGTCCACACTGCCATATATTCCAGTTCAAAGCAGAAAATGTGAGATTTTGTTCAGCTGTGTGGAAGGGACCACGGAGACACACTATTTGTGATAAGGATATAGCTTCAGAATGAAACAGATACACATTGATTATTGAATAATGTGTGGTTGTTCAACCAAACTCTGTAAAGAAAGAAAACTGGTCACTGGCAGCTAATAACAGCAACATAGTTTCATAGATCAGTTCAGAAAGAAAGGATGAGTTCCTCAGCCAGATCTAAACCATTCAATGATTTCACAAGATATGTAAATCCTTGAACAGAATAAATTTACAAACAGAAAGTCTGGCAGAGTGGTTGTATATTTCCTTTTATCAAATTAACACTGAGCATATACTTGAGCATAGCCTTGTCAGCTGTCTTATCCTATAGTTTGGTGGCTCAGAATATATTACATCAAACCCAATACATCCATGTTTTGATAAGAACTAACAATAACAAAAACAGCAACAACAACAACATTAACTGCCTCTCCTTACAGCTCAAAGTGAGGTACTTCAGTATTAAAACAGAGAGATAAAACACAAGAACTATTTAAATACATACAACAGGATACAAACAGTTCAAATGCAGGTTAAAATTCATTGATAAGGTGCACATTAAAACTTATTATTATTATTATTATTATTATTATTATTATTATTGTTATTACCTGCCATGATATGAGGAAGCTGACACGATATGAGGAAGCTGATATGATATGAGGATTTAAAGATCGAACTGCAAAGACTCTGACACAAGCCAATAAAAGTGATCCAAGTGGTGATGGGTGCAGTGCCTAAAGACCTTGGCCTGCACTTAAACACAATTGTCACTGACAAAATCACCATCTGCTAGCTGCAAAAGGCCACCTTACTGGGATCTGCACACATTATTCGCTGATACATCACACAGTCCTAGACACTTGGGAAGTCTCCAACGTGTGATCCAATAAAACAGCCAGCAGAGTGATCTTGTTAGCTGTGGACTCATCTTGTTGTGTTTCTAATAATAATAATAATAATAATAATAATAATAATAATAATGTTTTGTATGAATTATTTTACGCTCTCTTTGAATAAAAAAGAGATCTAATGCATTTAAGGATTTCATTTCAAGTTTCAGAAAAGGTCAAGCATGTGCATTTTTCAACAATTATCTACAGAATAAATGACCTCTCACTTTACTTGTTATGTGTACATTTTGCTAGGGAGAACTGGGATTTTAACTAACTTAGTAGTTGACTATCATTTGCTCTATTGCCTGACACACATCCATTTCCTATTTAGTGATTTTGAAAAGTTGGTCTCATAATAATGTTTTTGAAAGTGGATGGTTAACTGTGTTGTTGTGTGTGTGTATGTGTGTGTGTGTGTGTGTATACCTGAGTCCCTAATACTACTGGATTTGAAGGATTGGGTTTATATCCACAAAGCTCATTCTAAAACAAAGTCCAGTTAATCTTAAAGATGCTGCCACACTTTCCTCCTCCCTTCTTCCCTTTTTATGCAGCAAGAGACTAACACAGTCACTTCTTTGAAAAATGTCCTAAAGTGTAATACATCAAAACTTCTTTGTCAGAGTTTGATGTTAAACCCCACAGAAGTGGCCCACTCCTTTGATTTGCTGACTGCAATACTATGGATCCCTTGTTCACTTCATGTAAAACAAGCATACCTATTTTCCTCTGTCAAATATTAGACTGTACAGAGGTGATGTATTGTGTTTGTTTAATCCAGCACTTTTAGCAGAACTACAGGAAGCAGAAGTAGGGCCAGCTCAATCCAGGTGTAAAGCAATCTATCAAAAAATATCCTCACACGCAGAACAGATGTATTACTTACAGCACTGTCAAATACTAAATGCAAAGTAGTTGCCACACAGTATTAAACTGAAAAAAAGGCAAAACTCACACACTATTCATTGCATAGGGTAGTATTAAACAACAGTTGCACATCTACTTACAGGCAGAAAATGGATGCTGCACAATTGTTAACAGTTTGCAAAGGAACGCATTGCATAATGTGAAAGAAGTTCCAGTTATCTGAAAGAAGGGGAAAGAGGAGAAGAATGAATATAAAGCCATTTTTCATAAATGCATTTGGTTGTGCTTGTTTTAAAGGTAGGATTTTTTAATGAAGGAATTTTAGAGAGAGAGAGATGGATAGAAGGAAGAAAGGAAGGAAAACACAGCTTTCAGAAAACAATCTCAGGACTTTATTGCACGAGGCAGACAAAAGTACTGTTGCTTTAGTTGATGATCCCTATCGCATTACACTGTGAGCATCCTATTGCTGGTCTGCCTCCTTCCTGTAATTAGCCCACCGACTGCTATTGAGAAAAATCCTTCAATATTTTGCAGTCCTACAATATTCCCATCGCCTATCTTGTTTGGTGAGTCCATTCTGCTTCTGAGGCAGTATGCTAGCAGTAAAGTGACATCAAGGGGCAAGATTTTTCTCTTCTCCCGCTCACCCACCCTTTGCCTTGCTATTCCTGTGTTGTTTTCTGTTTATTTAACATTTTGCAGTTGTATTTGCCAGGTTTTTTGGTTTGTTTTTCATTGCAAAATTGCTCTAAAGAAATTCAAAAAAATTACAGAGCAACAGATGTTTGGGAAGGCAACATGAAAAGGACAACAGATTGTCCAATTCTCACAACTGCATGAATAATGACAGATGTGATATCAAAAGTTTTCATCCTGATATATATCTGCTATTTATTATAGCAAGACTGTTGTAAGATAGTGGCTTAATACAATGAAGTCCTTAGTCTCTGACCTAGAAGTGCAATCATAATTTGGTTGTGAGAACTTGATCGTGATTGATCGAAGCCATCGGTCATGGTGATCTCTTGGCTGTCAGCCCTAGCTCCTGCCAACCTAGCAGTTCTAAAACATGTAATATGAGTAGATCAATAGGTACTGACTTGGCAGGAAGGCAAAAGTGCCCATGCAGCCATGCCGACAAAACACAACCAGGAGGTCTACGGACAACAGGCTCCTCGGCAAGGAAAATGGAACAACAGCACCTCCCCATGGCCAGAGTTGAGCATTGTCTCCAGATGCCAGAGATGGAAAGGGAAACCTTTGCCTTTGTTTGCATATTGTATGTCATTGTTCACTGTATAAAAGGCATTGAATGTTTCCCTATATATGTGTATACTTTAATCTGCTCTGAGTCCCCTTGAGGAGATAGAAGATAATATAAATAAAGTGTATTGTTATCATCGTCATCGTCATCGTCGTCATAATCACAGCTGAGTGTTCACTTTTTGAACCACTGACAGTGTATCTTTGATTTTATTTAGTTGCTAATAGATTAATAGCCTGTGGCCTATATCCAACCTTGTGTTTGCATGATGGGACTTTCTTCTGTTTTTCTTCCTCGTGAAGCCTTAACTGAAAACCATCTTTGAAATTTTTCCTAGCTCTATGGAATAGGGTTGGTAGGGGAAAATGACTGCTTCATGTCCATTGAGAAATGTCCCCATGGGATACAAACCACAGACATCATGAAAAGCTGGAGGACAGATTCTGCTTCCTTTGAGGCTAGCACAGATCAGTACCAACCAGGCTGGTAGTGAAAGTATTGAGAGATGCCTCCCATCTCTCACCAGCAAGGAGTGGGTTTTCCAATGTCTCACGGGGATCAGTAGATAAGAATAAGAGTTTTGTTTATAACTAGGTCCCTATTTGCACAAATTACATTTTAGTTTACTGCAACTGGACAAAGATATGCGAACTAGAACTATACAGTTTAAGGAGAGTACTAATTCTGGAGATCAATAAAAATGTACATATAGGAAGGAATGGGAAAATGTATCACCTCCCCTGCATGAGAATTCTGCCCTCATGAAATATTCCTTAAGTTCTCACATTTATAGCATTGCAGTAACTTCAAAATTTATTTGAGCCTTTCAAAATACAACCAAAGGAAAGAGTTGGCAAAGTTACCAAAGGAATGTAAACATGGAGTACTAGGTGCAATGATTTTCAGTTTCTCACTCTTTGCAATGCTATATACATTTGGGAAATGAAGGAAATTTTCATTTAGGGGGCAGGATTTTGGGGGGGGGGCAGTGTCCCCCCACCACCACCGTCATCTATATCCTCACCCTTGGATACATTTCTTCTTTTAAAAAGATGCACCCTGAGGCAAGATAGCCCAATAAAAGGTTCATGGAATGACTGATTTGCTGGAAACACAAAGTAAGTTAGCTTTTTTATTTTTAATCTATGTGATGGGAGAGAATGAAAATCGGAAACTCCTGTCCATTCATTTTTCATTTATTTTAGTCTTTGCTCACAAAGACAGCAAACAAGGCAAGATTTTTCTTTTTAGTCAGCTCACTGCAGACTGACTTCAGCAGTCTGAAGGAAGTAATAATTGATTTCAATAATTAATTCCTGCTGACTAAAATAATGCTGCTGCTTATGCATGCCTCCCCAAGACCCAGTTAAAAGGAACTTTGAGTCAGGAATGCAGAAGCAGTAACATTACTTTGGGGAACAGAAGTCCCCTAACATACTGCAGATTTGGGAAGGGTTTTTTAAGCCCCGGGGCTACATGAAAGTTTAAGTTATGCTTTTCCACATTACCTCATGATAACCCAGAAACAAGCTCATCGAATCTGATAAGCTACACGGAAGAAGCAAGAAGGATTTTGAAAGCAGAAGTCTAGTGGTTAATTCTGCTGCCAATGTGTTTTGGAAAAGGAAGTTCTCTTTGTTTTCAATGTTTTGTTCATTTTTCAAAATTAAAAAACTTTTATCACATTCTTTTTAGCATGTCTGTATTAAATGTTTGCACAGTAGACATTTAAGCAGATTTATTCAAAAGTAAGCTTTACAGAACTCAGTGGTACATATGTACTTTCTGAGAAGTTTTACAGTAAGGGAATGGAGTAAGAAGAAAAATACAAGCTATAAATGTGCATATGTTTGTGCATCTGTGACCGAAAGCATGTTTATTCATCTATTTAATTTCTATCCTGCCTTTCACCCAGCCTGGGATTTAAGGTGGGACACTACATCTTAAAATAACAATTCATATGCGAATACCCTCACTGACTGACTTTACAGCTGTAAGGCTACTCAATACTAATCAAGCTTGCTAATTGCAACATTGACACTTGCTTCAAACAGACAAGGGTTCTTTTACCGACCCTGAATATTCCATAGCCCACTTGACTTGCTTCCAACAGACCGCTGAAGATGCCAGCCACAGATGCAGGCAAATGTCATGTGAGAATGCTACTGGAACATGGCTATACAGCCCAAAGGAACTCACAGGAACCCAATAAATCAATATCCTGTCTACAACATTCCCAGCTTATCTGTCGAAACATATGTCCCCCTATGAACCATCTAGGTCTCCAAGATTGTCTGGGGAGGCCCGGCTCTCAGTCCTGCCTCCTTCACAGATGCGATCAGCGACAATGAGAGACAGGGCCTTCTCAGCGGTGGCCCCTCAGCTATGGAACACCCTCTCTAGGAATATTTATTTACTATTTATTTACTATATATCTGTACCACCCTTCTCAGCCCAAGGAAGACTCAGATCGGCCCCCTCCCTCCTAACATTTCGAAAAAGAGTTAAAAACTGGCTTTTTGAGCAAGCATTTGCAGATGCAGTGTCACAGGCTAATTTAGTTCCACGGAACGATTGTACTATGCAACTGGAAAATTATTTTAGTAATGAGACGCTGAGAACTTGTGTTTTATTGTTCTTATTGTTTCTTTTGTTTTTATATAGTTTGTTATATATTAATGCTTTTAATTATATTTTATGTTGTTGGGGGCATTGAATTATACCAATTGTAAACAGCCCTGAGTCGCCTCCGGGCTGAGAAAGGTGGTATATAAATATGGTAAATAAATAAATAAATAAACACAGCCATTCCGACATATAGCTGGCATTCTGCTGTAATTGATAGATAATAAACTGGATTTGTAGTTTCATAACCACTGGGGATTCATATTTACATTTGTTAATAATTCAGTGTGACTTCAAATCCACATGTTTAGGATGATAATGTCCCAGCAAAAGTGTTTCTGGGGTTACTAGGAGATGCATGGAGAAGGTATCTGCTGTGCCCTCACAAGGTGTATTGATAGAAACAGCTGTGGCAGGAAGTCAAAGAATGCTCTTCATCTCTATGTTTCCAGTGTGGGTGTATTGATAGACACAGTTGTGGCAGGAGATCAAGGGATACTCTTCGAATCTGTTTCCAGTGTGCCCCAACACCAGGAGGATACAACAGACATCACTTCCCAAAGATCTGACCCACAACAGCATTGAAAACCCCTTGACTGGGGTCCTGCTAGACTGAAAAGGTAGAGTTTTTGTTGGGGGAAGTTGGCTTTTACATCTGATTATGCCTCTGAGTTCTTTGTAATCCATTATTCCTATTATATCAAATATCTGTCCCCTATTTCCTTCATTTCAGATTGTTTTATTTTCCTATTCTCCACCAAGATCTAATATTTGCAAAATCAACTTTTAATCATTTATGTGATGCCTATGAAATCTGTAGAATATTGTTTTGCAATACAAAAAATCCTCCACTATTCACATATATTCAGTATTAAAAGTATGCAGGTATACAACAAAAATGTTGACCTTGTCTGACTCCACAGGTCCCATGGTGATAAGGTTCCTGTTGTAAAGTACAGAGTAAAAGCACAGCCAAGCCAGATGTTTTTCCTATTAAATAGATTAACTTAGCCCAAACTTAAAATTAAGAAAACATACTGGTTCTGATTTACTATCAGCCCATGATCTGTTGCTGCAAAGGGAGCAATGGATAGTCATGAACGGCCAACTTGCAATTTATTAAGAACAGCAAGGGAATTCCATACCCTCACCCCTGACTGCTCTAAAAATGCTGAACGGAGGGCCCCAGCCTAGTGATGAAAGCTGCTTTCTGACAGTAAAAGCTGAGTAAAAACAACATTAAAATCATTTAGAGAATGGCTGGAAAAGTACTGAAGCAAAATACTCAGATCCCCACAAAAGATACTTGTTTCCAAAAAGCTCAAATAGGTATATTTTCAAGGCCTGCCTTAGCTACTTACTTTCACATATGACTTTTTTAAAAGTTTTTTTGACATAATTTGTGACTCACAAGACAGCAAGGTACAAGTGATTAAAATCTTTCAAAAATGAGTCCAGGCATTATTTTGATTCGTTACAATGCACCCTGTCCAAAGCTACCAATGTGAAAGTAACCATTGTGTTGTGAAGCTATTCTATGATTCTATGACTCCAAGAAAGAGTTTATTTCTGCCATGATTGTTTTGTTATTTATGTCATGATAGAAACAGGGATTGCCTGAATATGTTTTACAAATTCAGTATGCTGCTTTAAATTGCCATGGCTATTTTATAAAGCTCATATGGGAAAAAATGACACAATAATTAAGAAATAAAATAGTCCCCACTATGATCACTTTTTTCAGTCCCTGTCAGCTATTGTTTCCATGTACCCAAGACCCCTGCCTCCTTTGACCTTAGTAAGTTGCTATTTTTCCTGGACATAGCAAAGATTCAGCAATGTATTTATACATACATACATATATTGTATTTCATTGACTTTAAAATGGCATTAATTCTAAGGAACACACTAATTTCAGTAGCACCAACAGAAAAAAGGCTTTTAATATATGCATTCAAAAATTGATGCAATATGGTATACATATGCACACACATACATGTTCAAAAATGAAGTATTTCCAATGAAAATGTTGTTGGGGGTTGTAAATGTAAATAAACATAAGCTTTACCACAGTTTCTGAACCAAGATATACTCTGCAGTATAATAAAGTGTCACTCGGGCTTATGTAATAAGTAACAGTATCTTTACTTTGGTTTAAAACATCAAACAAGGCAACAATTTTATACAGCAGTCTCTCTGAATTCACACAGAGGGAATAAACAGTTCTTTTTAAACAGCCTTTAAAATATGCTTCATGCCTTAGAAATTATCAGGCTTCAGAGAGTTGGCTGCCATTTTCTTCCTGGCTGTTTCCAGTCAGCACTCCCTTCACCTTCCAAAGTGAAAGTGGTAGTTAAAACCGTTTGTCTCAGCAGCAAGCCAGAGACAGCAGCCAATCAGAACTCCGGCTCCTGACAAACTCAGCAAATTAGCTGCCGACATATGTCTTTCAAGTCAACTCACCACATTATGGTGTCTCTTTACAAATCCGCACAAACTTCACATGATTATGAAAGACAGACTAATGTAGAGCTAAACAGTCCTTTCTATATAAAAGAAGTCCAGGTTATATGCAAACAACTTTTACTTCTCACTGAACCGTTAGACAACATTTCCCACTCCAGATTATTCAATTCATACAGAATATTGTGCTTGGTTATTTATTTTATTTTTCATGTCAATTCGATGTCTCCACAATTATAAAAACAATTAAAAACAAATATAAATACAATTAAAACATTTAGCAAATAATATAAAACCACACAAAGCCATAAAAAATAGTCAACAGCATCTCCTTACTAAAATCGTTATCCGGTTGCTTCTGTATCCGGTTTACTTCTGTAAATGAAGATGTTTTCCTCATTCTGCTTACACATACATGAGGTGTTTATTGTTCCCTAACCAGGTTTCAACCCAATTATTTGCGCTAGGGCTTTGAGCAGCATGGAAACTTCAGAACCTTGTGCTTCCAAATGTGCCCCATTAATTCTATTGATGATAAAAGATGTATGTCTCTTTATTATCCTTTTTATGAGGCAGACAGGTCAGTCTGCCTAAACACTTGAGAAAAATGTAAACCAAATGAGGACAATTCCAACCTAAGATCTGGCCTTCCCTTGTCCCATTGGACATGGCAATTTCATAATAAAAAGAAATCAAAAGTATCACTGTATAAAAAAACTGAAATGAAGGACTACTTACATGTTGTTGTCACACTTATTGGTGTGTAGAAAATGACCAGACCAAAGAAAACTAAAAATTACAAAATTAGTCTTGGTGCATATCCAGACAGCACCTTTAATGTGGGAGTTACAGCAATAAAAAGGGGGCTGCCAAGATGACGTCCTGGACAAACCCAAATTAATTTGCCACAAACCAGGAAAACCCTGGTTTATGGTGAATTAATTTGTTAGTGGGTTTATTCAGTACCCAGAAGACAGTAGTCCCACAGTCTTCTGGGCTAAATTAGCCCGGAAAACTGTGAGAAAACCAACTCCTTTCCCAAAAGCCCCCAAAAGCACTGTAAAAAGGAGGGAGTAGGAAAATCACTCCTCCCCCCTCCCCTTTCTCCTAGCATGTCATTTCTACACATCAGGAAAGTTCCAGCAGCCCTCTAATGGAGGCTGGTTAAGTCCTTTTGTTTTTTTACAATGCTTTGGGGGGCTTTTGAGGAGGGGGGTTGAGTGTCTGGGCATTCTTCCAGAATATTCCAGTAGAACATTTGGACACCCACTCTAGAGAGCACATGCTTTCTCGGGGGGGGGGGGGGGGGGTGGATAGGAGCCTAGGAACATCTGCAGATGCTCCTGGAATAAAGGGCTGTGTGGAAGCACCCTTGGTGCCCAGACCATCTTCAAAAAGGCCAAAATGGAATGGTTTTATTCCTAAATCAAATATTCCCCAAATTAGTCTGGAGTCTTGATTTCTTTTCTTAAAACCAGTAAACCTGCATGGCTAGGTTAGACTTCCAAGACCAACTGACTAATCACAGACTTGTAGATCTTTATTGACGTCAGGCAAAAGACTTTCTCAAGCATTTATTTTAACTCTTAACATTATAACTGACAATCTTCATGTGAAGAAGTATAATGATATTATGAACATTGATGAACAGAACTTCATTTACCTAGACATCCCAGCAACTTAGTAACTCTACTATGAATGTAGTCCTATGAGCACTCACCATTTTAAAGAGCTTAATTTCTAGAGATGTTTGACACACTATAATCTATAGTATAATATTGTGCATTTTTTGAAAAAAAAATATTAGAACAGTATTGGGAGGAATGTAGGAACATCAGATCTGTACAGAATTGGCTAGCTGTGCCAGTGGAACACTGGGGATTTAGCTAGCCATTATGCTATAAAGAATTATTAATCTGGTTGTTAAAATTTCCCTTTAGATCTCTGCCTTGACATTTCATTTAAACAGAGATAAGAACAATTTCTCTTTCTAAGGAATGTTTCCTCCTTGTATCCAACTGTAAGAGACTCAATTTAGGAAGATTTGCTGACTGCTAAAGTCCTATTTCCACATCAGAGGAAGAAGCAGAGTGCCATTCTCAGCAGTGCGAATTTGGCCAGGATCCAAGGAAGCGAGGGCTGACTTAGATCTCAGTGGGTGGTGACCATTATGCATTTGGGGGAAGCTGTTCAACCTGGCAGGGGGACTGGCTGCAGCATGTGGGGAGGGGGGTAAAGATACTGAAGTCACCTAGTGTCATTAGCCTTCCCTGCTGTGGGTTACTATATCAAAATTGGGCTCTAAGAAAAGATTGCTGTACAGAAGGATATCAAACAAAGCAAATTGGAGGTAATATGATGCTGTTAACATCAGACAAGCCACGTAAAGTACTGGCAAGAAGCAGGGATTATGAAGGACTTCCACTGAGAGCACGCATTTGGTTAAACAATGATATGGTGTAGGCCATGCCCCGGCTTCCTCCCACAATGATTCGGCCTTTAAACAGATAGAGAACACAGGCTGAGCATTTTGACAAGCAGCCTTAAGCCAGGGGGCAATTAGTCCAGTATGAAATGCGAGTCTATAATCAAACATGTGTCCCCTTGCAGTGCTGGAGCAGCGGTGGAATATATGCATTTTCAAACAAAAGTGACATAGAATTGTTTTTTTAATTCAAAGAAAGCTATCTTGTAATACCTGAAGTCATCTTTTAATTACAGGTCCTATTTCTGCTGAGACAAGAGGTGGAAATGCTTTCAGTCCACTGGACTTCCTAGAGGCAAATCAGTTCATAATTTAAAGTTGAAATTGCAATGGTTAAATCAATAAAACAGAAAGAAAGAAACAGTTAAAGAGCTGTTGCTGTATTTTTGCCGATCTTGCTTTTATAAAGGTAATGTCCTGTCATTTAATAAAACTCCTACATCTAATACTTCTGTGAGACTATCATAAAAGGTGTCCACATCAAACTTGTATTCTTTGTTGGAGAAGACTTTTCATCACATCCCATACTCAAACATGTAAACCAGTAAGGAACCATCCTTTGTGATATAATGGAACTTTTGTAGACTGTGTGATCCTAGGATCTCCACATTTGAATGAAATCACATACAAAGTATGTTATATAAGGAATAAGACTGAGAAATGACTGATACTGAAGAACTGTAAAATATCTTGTTTCTGATATAGAGGTTTTGGATGTCCACATTGATCCACTCCAGCTAAATTTAGATGGGGCTGAGTGAAGGTGGGATACTTTTTCAAGGGCCAAAAATCAAGAAATTCCCCTGGTTCAGCTCCCATTTGCATTATTGCCCCGTTCCCCTGCTCTCACATATTACTTGCCCCATAAAGTTTTGATATCAGTTACATACCAGGTTGAGCACCTGTCTTCAATTACACAATTGCGACGATTCACCAATGTGCGGTCCTGCGATTATATTTCCACATAACCTTATAACCCTGCTCTTCTGCACTACCACTGCTCCTTAATTTGTTTTGTCCAATTGTGAATTTTCAGCTTTTAAAAACAAACCAAAAAGGCAAACATAACTATAGAATATAAAATAAAAGGAAAACAGTCAGCTTGGGAATAGCAAGGGGGAGAGAGGGAGGGGGAGACTGCTACCCCCTGATACTTTACTGCTGGCATGACAGCATAGAAGCAAAAGGGAACTATTGCATCAAGGTAGATGATGGGGGCATTGTGCTATTGGGTGTGATTGATTGCAAACTGGCAACAGGATGCACACAATGGCATCCAAAAAGGACTACGCCAAAGGTGTGCAATGCTGCAATGCTGGTTTGCCAGCTTCATGCAATAAAGTCCTTGAACATACATTGCACAGAATTCGAAGTTATAGTTATATAAATTCACTATAATATTACTTACTTAGACAATCCCTCGTAGTCCGAGGATGATGGTCCTCTAAGGTAGGTGTTCTGGTGGTGGGTCCGTAGGTGACTGTGGAGCCCTATTCTTGATCTACATCTTCTCCCACAGTGAGAGCATTGGTTTCCAGGTGGTAGGTGTTGGCTTGATGCACCTTCCTCTTGGCACATTTCTCTCTTTCGCCCTCCATTCGTACCTCTTCAAATTCTACAGCACTGCTGGGATAATATTAGTTCTCTAGAATGCTCAGTAAACTACAGTTTGATGGCAATAAAAGGGATATTGAACTGTGACAACTGTTCTAAAACCTTTTATAACATATTTTATTAGATTATATAAGTAGAGGATAACATTACAAATTCACATTACAGAAAAAAGAAAAAGACTTTTTTCCCCACATATTTACTCATACCATTCTGGTCTGACCTGTATTCTTAGCCTTTCCATTACTATAACTGTCTACTACTTTATCTGTGTTTTCACCCTCCCTTTCACCCCTCCCTCTATGAACAGTTGTATCTTATTTGTTCAATCATGAAGATGGTCTGATTTAGAGCCCATCCAGACAGGCCCTCCCACTTCTTCAAGTGGGGCATCCAGATGATGTCCCACAGAAAAGCAATTGCATTCACCACAAAGCATTCACCACAAAGCACACACCTTTGTGAAAGGTCCAAGTCTAATGGGCTATGGCCCTGTGTGAACAGGCCCACGGGGGGTCCTGGGACTTCCCTAAGGCCTCTCCAAACACCCATTCCACCACTTCTGGGTTCTTGGAGCCCAGAAGGTGCAAGATTGTCTCCACTCCCTCCCAAAACTTCTTAAAACAGCCTTTTAAAAAGGAAAATAACTCACCCTGCAAACATTTCCTCTTCTCTGGAGTTCTCTTGGGTCATACCAATGACAAGCCATTGGGGGGTGGGGGTGGGAGGAAGATCACTCCTTCCCCCTCCTCTCTTGGTGCATCATTGATACAACCCAGAAGAATTCAGAAGAAGGGGAATGGATACCTGGTGTGTTATTTTCCTTTTTTAAAGGCTGATTTAAGTGGTTTTCTTTTCTGTTCCAGTGCCCTGCTGGAAAGCCTGGCAGGGCGTGTGGACAGCCCACTCAGAAAAGTAGGCTTTCTGGGGGGGGGGGGTAGACTTCAATGTGAGTGCAATTGCTTTTTTAAAACTCAATTGCACTCGCATTAAAGTGCTGTCTGGAACTGCTCTCAGTTCCTTGTATTTTCCTCCCCCTTTTATTCTATCAACTCTTTCCATTTAGAGTCCCAGTTCTCCTTAGAATATTTGTTTGTTCCTCTAAAATCAATACACTTAGTTGCAACATGGCTTCAAATTATATTTAGTCATATTTACTCTTACCTGGAACATTCTTCCTGCCAGAACCCCCAAAACTAAGGATGATCTAATAGTCCATCATATTCCTTTCCACAAGCCCATAACAAAAATAAGCAAGTTATTTGCATAAAATATCAGGCCAATGTAAAGAAACACAATGTAACACAAATGAATTTTCCAGAACAATTTTATATGTATCTACTATAAAGTAAGTCCCACTAACATCAATGGACATACTCTCAAGTCAATTGGACAGAGACTTATTTGAAACATCTAATGTTAATGTTTAAATAATCCAGTACAAGTTAGGAAGTCTTGTTCTGCAAACAGTAAACACCATCATTTTGTGATTTATGTCTGCAAAGCAGAAAAGGAAATCAAAGATATTGCTGTAATTTACTAATGATAACAGTGGCAATTATTGTATTAAATATGATTTTCATTTGGTTTCAGCAAATATTCAGGATAGGACCAGGAAGTTGTGTGTGAAACTAAATAGGAAAGCAAAAGCCAAGTTTCCAAACTGATCCACAGCAGAATGCCATGAAGCTTAGTTACTTCCATGTGCTCCTCTTATAAAACTAAACTTGTTTCATGCATTAGGTCTCAAATGAGGCCACTAGCAAAATTCTAATGACATATTTATATAAGAACTGATGTCACTCAATGGTATGTGAAATATTGTGAAAGGAAGTTTCATGTTTGCTTAGGTTGAAGGGCAGCCTGGAAATGGTCAAATGAACATATAACATGTCTCCTGAACAGAATGGAGGAGATATTCTTAAAGAATTTGATGAGGTGTTTAATGAGCTTGGATACATTATGGATATAATACATCATGTATTATAGATCCAAATGTGCTGCCAAAAATATATGTGCCATTTAAGCCCCATTAGCACTAGAGAACAAAGGAGATGCTGAAATCAACCGGATGATAAAATTACAGGTCATTGAAAAAAATCAGCTATCTAGTTCTTTTCTTTATTCCTTTTTCAGGAAGGAACTCCCTAACCTGAGTAACACCTTCAACTCAAAGTGAGGTAAAAGAAAGTGACTGAACTTTTGAAAGTACTGATGTTTAAAATCAAAATTACTCTAACCCCCCCCCCCCCCCCCACCACCACCACCAAAGTATCTGGAGTTATGCTGATAGATAGGTGTCAGCAGAAGGTGAGGTAACACCATTTGAAATCACTTTCCCAAAATGTCTTTAACTACCAGCCTCATCACAAATACAGATGGAATCAGGGCAAACATAAGCCAAATCAATGGCTATAAAACCCAATGTATTTATTTATTTAAATATTTATAATTTGCCATATATCATGAGATCTAGTGATAGCATAGAATTAAAATTTATTGTAAAGCTTAAAACAATTCAGAATGTGGAGCCAGTGTGCATATACAGGCAGCATAGAACTTCAGCTTTCCAAAATGCAACTACATGGAGATTGTTCCATGTGGTAGACCACAAGCAGGGGTCTACACTCAGGCTCTCTACTTTCTGTCCTAGGGCTCCACCAGGAGGAGTAATGGGGAACTATCATGTCTAAATAGAGGTAGATTGCTCCTCCCTACTTCATAAGTCAACAAAACTGACTCTCTTGCATCAGGAGTTAAGAGCTCCCAAGGAAGTGTCCTCTTGGGAACAATCTCTCTTGGAAACAATCTTTGTGTCTTATTTCTGTTGGACCAGAACACACCCCAGTTTCTCATACCATGCCATGGTGACTAAATTTCATTGAACTCACTCAAGAAACTTGGTTGTATTTGGTGTTAAGTTGTAAACATTGCAAGCTGATCACATGCATATTTACTTGAATGTGTGTGGAAGTGTGTAGGATTGCAGCTTTGATCCTATGATGGAACCAAAGTTTTTAAGGACACCTGGATCCATAATCTGATGTAGAGCAGTCCACAATAAGCCCCCAGACATTGCTGGACTGGAATACCTACAATCACTGGGTAGTGTCTACACATATGAGTGCTGCCAAGACCTACGGATTTAAAACATGTATGGAGGGTCATTGCCTACCCCTATATACAGCTATGTGCAGCTTAGACTTTAAGTTGCTCTTAAAGAAGGGGTCTTTCAAGTGATGGAAGACACACTGATCCACCATAGACCCCCTCAAGCAAAAGGAAAGAGGAGATTTTTGATGGCACCTGCTTGCCTTTGTCAGTGCCATTGCCAAATAGACTATCAGACTGAGTCATTCCTCTTAAAAATGATGTTAAGACATTTATATTCTCCTGGAAGCTCACAGTAAGTCACTTTAAATCACAGAAAAGAATTTTCATATTGCATCTCATACAGCATTAAGAGCCAAAATGGTTGAGATGTTTGGCCTCCAAGGAGGCCTCTCGGGTGCTGGACGAGTGCCTGGCCGCTGTGTCTATCTGGATGAGGAGGAACAAGCTGAAGATCAATCCCGACAAGGCAGAGGTCCTCCTGGTCAATCGTAAACCTGATCGGGGTATAGGGTGGCAACCTGTGTTGGACGGGGTTACACTCCCCCTGAAGCCACAGGTCCGCAGTTTGGGAGTCCTCCTGGATTCATCGCTTACGTTTGAGGCTCAGGCGTTGGCGGTGTCCGGGAGGGCTTTTGCACAACTGAGACTCGTGCGCCAACTGCGACCGTACCTCGCAAAGGCTGATCTGGCTGGGGTGGTCCATGCCTTGGTCACCTCTAGATTGGATTACTGTAATGCGCTCTACGTGGGGCTGCCCTTGAAAACGGCCTGGAAATTTCAATTGGTCCAACGGGCAGCGGCCAGGATGTTAACTGGTGCTCCTTACAGAGAGAGGTCAACCCTCCTGTTCAAGGAGCTCCACTGGCTGCCGTTTATTTTCCGAGCCCAATTTAAGGTGCAGGTGCTTACCTACAAAGCCCTAAACGGTTTGGGACCATCCTACCTGCATGACCGCATCTCCATGTACAAACCCATGCTTTCACTTCGTTCATCCTGAGAGGCCCTGCCCGTGATTCCGCCTGCATCGCAGGCGCGTTTGGTGGGGACGCGAGACAGGGCCTTTTCTGTGGTGGCTCTCTGACTCTGGAACACTCTCCACAAAGATCTTAGATAGGCCCCTACGCGGGCAGTCTTTAGAAAGAACTTGAAGACCTGGCTGTTCCGAAGTGCCTTTCCAGAATAGGAAAACTCCAATAACAAGTCCCAGAAGCACTTTATTAGAATTAAGATTGCTGGCACACTGCACTTACTCTATAATCCTTACATATCACCTGTCACATCAGCACTTTTAATCTGTACCCATTACTCTGGCCGACCCAGTTTTATTGTGTCTTGGTGTATTGTTTATTGCTCGTTGTTTAATTTTGCTTTAACTTTTTTTTTTAATTTGCTTTAGGTTGTGTATTGTTATGTTGTGTTTCGAGGCCTTGGCCTTTGTAAGCCGCATCGAGTCCTTCAGGAGATGCTAGCGGGGTACAAATAAAGATGATAATAATAATAATAATAATAATAATAATAATAATAATAATGTTTGGTTGTTGGACTTGGACTCGGAATTCCTTAGAAACCCACTGGGCAAGACACACTTTCTCAGCCTTAGAGAAATAAAAAAGCAAACCGCTTCTGAATAAAGCTTACTAAGAAAACCTTGGGTTGTCATAGGTTAGAATCAAGTTGAATGCATATAACAAAAGAAGCTGGCCAATGTTCATCTCAACGCATATCTTTGCTAAGTTTATTTATTTTCAATCTTATTTGCCTAAACTATGAGTGGTTATTAGAAGTTACCTTGATTCCTTTCACACTGTGCAATTATAGTGCTATGCTTCCACTTCAATTGCTATAGGAACATCCTATGGAAACTTGCAGTTTATAATTTGGTCAGGCATTAGAACCATCCCTGTCCAAACTGCAAATTCCATGCTCTTATGAGAGGCTTCCAAGGCAAGTAATGTGGAATCATAATGCTATAATGTGTAATGTAAAAGTGCCCCATGAAATTAGCCCTTATTAGGCATTGCCTGAAACTGTGTGGTCTAAAAAGCTAGAGAAGATATGAGAATGTGTTACCAACATCCTGTCCTTTTCCACACTTGCTCCTCTAGAGACCTTTGTACTTTGGGTGCAAAGTCCTGAAAAAAAAATGCCATGAAATACATATAATAGAGTTGACATAAGTCAGAGTCAACTTGAGGACGCATATCAACATCAGCAACTACAACAAACTAAATAGTAATTACTCTGCTTCATCAAATGAATTCAATTACTCCATCTAATATAACCCACCCAAGTGTGCACCCACAAATAAACCAATATGGTTACATGAAGTGCTGAGCATCTCTAAGGGTTAAATTCACCTTGTTATCCATAAGCCAGCTTTAAATCAGGCCTAATCGAAGAACGAATACTTAATCTCTTGGCACCTTGAACTTTCATAGATCCTTCCAGGGAAGACACAATGGCCAAATATTTATGAATATTCTGTTTCCTTTATGTTTTCATTTAATTCATTTTTTATTTTAAAAAATGAAATGCATAAACATTCTGTTGGAAAATCTGTTCTCTACATCCAGACAACATAGAGCAAAATGCTTTTGGCACTGTTTATGCACTGTGTGTGTGTTTATACATGTTGCTGTAGTCATATCCATACTATATATTAAAAACTCTTTGTTTTACTACCTATAGTAAAATTATAAAATGTGCAGTCCCTGTAATTACATTGCCCTTTGCCGTCTGTCTAAAAAAAGACTGCCTGCAAATCCCCCCCCCCCCCCAGTTTTATTTGCACCCTATTAACAACTGTTACTGGAGCTTTAATTATGCCCCTGTGATTGCAGAGATGCGGCTGACTTGTGTCATTTTCCTCCCAGGGGATACTTTATAATTACCAGCATCCATCGTGGCTGCCTGTAAGCTGATGCTTTTTTATTACCAGTTCAATAATCACTGCATCCTTGTGAACATCTGCTCTGCAAGCCATGCATCGGAGGTCCCCCTGCCTGTCACTAGATGCTCCCTTGCTGGGGTGACCCTTTTGCCCTCACCTTCAGTTTATATCTAATTTGCTTAGCAGAAGCTCCATCCCAATGGCCGCCCAGGAATGCAATTAATGCTCTGCATTTGCAAACAAAGAATTTTTTTTGCTTCTTACCTCCTCTTTTGCTTTTCTTTCAGAATAAGATTTTATTATCCTATTGTCAAGCCCCATAATTTGTATTCACAGCAGGATGAATCAATAGAAGTCCTGAGGAGAAGATACATTATTTTGTTAGTGTTTTAGGCAGATAATGAAAAGTATGCAGCCTTGATGCAGTTGTGGGGTGAAAGGCTTTTATCATGAAATACTCAGTTTTCAAGATAGGCTATGAATAAAAATTATTTAATGCTATGTATAAACATTATTTAAAATGTATAGGTGTAAATCTTGTTTTAGTCTTGAAGAGGGGAAACCCACTGAATCCATCAGATTCATTTACATATTGACTGAGCATTCAGTAATGAGTCTAGTGCAAGTGGGACTAATCATGAAAATGGTAGCCATAGATTCCATAGCATGTTTAGAGAATTTGTAGTCTGTCCATAGATGGTCATAAAAGAACTTCACAAAGAACAAAGTGCCATGGAGGTGGCTCAGGGATTGACAAGGACAAATGGAAGTTAGGCAATACTCCTTCCGCGCACCCACCACCCTATCTTCCTCATTTCTTCTTTCCTTCCACAAAATTTTGATCCAAAGGCATTGGACTGTTCATAAATAGCACAGGCATACTCAAGTATGGCACAGGCTGATCCAACAAGGTGTGGGAATGGTGAAGGCATTAAGATAGTTTATATATATATATATATATATATATATATATATATATCTGCATTTACATTAGAAAGGGAAAATTTAAGTATTATGTTTATATAAATTTGACATTTATGTTTTAGTTTAACCATTCCAGAATTCTTTGTGATGATTTCTAACATAATTTCTAACTGAAATTATTTTAACTAAAGTAGAGTCCTGCTTATCCAACATAAACAGGCCAGCAGAATGTTGGATAAACAAAAATGTTGGATAATGAGGGATTAAGGAAAAGTCTATTAAATGTCAAATTATGTTTTTCCTAAATTAAGCACTAAAACATCATGTTTTACAACAAATCAACAGAAAAAGCAGTTCAATACACAGTAACATCCTGTAATAATTACTGTATTTACAAATTTAGCTCCAAAACATTGCAATGTTTTGAAACAGCAGGAGATCCGGGCGGGAGGCAGACTGTGTTGGATAACTGGATGAGCAAAAGTTGGATAAGCAAGACTCTCCTGTAGTTACTTTTTTGAATGGTTTTAATTAGTTAGCTAGATGAAGGCAAGAAAAAAGTACTGGATGGGCCAGCAAGACTTCCATTAACTCCTTCCGTGTGATGGTCTATATCACATGTAAGATATTGTCTGATCTTGTACTCTGCTGTAGATACAGTAAATACAACAACCAACTCAATGCACTCATTGCTGTTCTGTAGGACTGTCATGTAAGTGAAAATGGAAATTATGGAGCAAATAAGTTTATACAAATCTAGTCTGCTTAGGGAAGGCTTTTACAAGGTCAGCAAAGATGTAATATCACAAATCCATATTTATTCAAGTAGCCTCTAAATAGATTCAGCATCATGATTGCTAGAATATGATTTTATCACCATCATAGCATAAACAGTTGCTTCTCTAGATTAAGATATATCTTTGTAGTGGACCACACATTTATCGTTTGGCATATCCAATGGACTTCTCTTGAACATTCTGAATTAAAATAAAGTCAATGGAGAGAGTCAATTTTCAGGGTGATACTATTCTCTGTTTGAGACTGCATTAACTCCAATCATGAAGAAATTCAATGCAATCTTCTCAGCAGTACTGGTCTGACTGGTCAGCTGAAACTTTATGGCCATTAGGGTTAAATAAAGCAGATAGGGGAAAATATAAATTCATTTACTAACTTAGGAGAATATCTAGTCTGTAAGACATTTAATACTTTTTATAGAGTCTTAAATGCAGAGTTTTGCCAGCTGGTTACTATAGTTCAATGGATTTTCATCTGCAGATACCAAGAATACTTACTAAATAGATAATGTGTTTTGCTTTTCAGATTTCATCTATAACTACATTATTTTCTTTAAGTAATCTGCTGCTATTTTCCCTGTACAACAATTTGAGAGGGTAATAATTTCTTAAAGGAATATATTACAAACAAGCACAAAACATTAGCCATTGCTTGTAAGAGAAAACCAAATGAGAAAAGCTACAAGAACTTCAAGAGATGAAAAAAAATCCTGTTTCAACCTTACTTTCCATCAAAATCATACAGTGAGGAAGTTCGGTTCTGCCATGTCTTATATCATGTTGCTCTTCTTCCAAGGGGAATAGCCACTTAAAAAAAAAGTCCTCCAATACAAACACATGCACACATGTGCACAACCACCCAAGGGACGCAGGAACTGGCAACACTAATACATTTGTAGAATCACAGAGCTGAAAGAGACTACATAGACCATCCAGTCCAACCCCCTGCCATGCAGGAAAGCACAATCAAAGTCCCCACCCCCACCCCGACAGATGGTATTATTATTATTATTATTATTATTATTATTATTATTATTATGTTTTATTTCTATCCTGACTTCTCTCTCCATACTGAGACTCAAAGTGACTCACAATTAAAAGTATTACAATACAACTTAGAATATACAATACACAAATATTAAAAACAGTATTAAACATAGTTCATATTAAAAAAAAAACAATTCAAGTTAAAACCATAAAATCATATAAATCTACAGCACCCTCCTTCTGGGTCGCCTCTCAGGGATGGGTCTTAGAGGTACTGTTCTGCAGTGGCTCCAGTCCTTCTTGGAGGGTCATACCCAGAAGATGTAGCTGGGGGCTCCTGCTCGGTCCCACAGCCATTTTCCTGTGGGGTCACGCAGGGCTCAGTATTGTCCCCTGTTTTGTTTAACATCTACATGAAGTTGTTGGCTGAGATAATCTAGAGTTTGTACACAGATGAGATCCAACTCTATCACTCGTTTCCACCAGATCCTAAGGAGGCTGTCCAAGTCCTGAACCGGTGTTGGGCTATTGTGACAGTCTGGATGAGGATGAGCAAATTGAAGTTGAATCCAGAAAAGACAGAGGTCCTTCTATTTTATTTATTTTATTTATTTCAAACATTTTTACCCTGCCCTTCTCAACCCCTAGGGGGACTCAGGGCGGCTTACAATTGGCAACAATTCAATGCCGCTTCATAAAATACAATAGCAAAAATAACAATTAAAACCATGAACATTAAAATAAAAATTAAACAGTATACTTACGATCCACTTAGCTATTGCCAGTCTGGTGGCTATTTATCTAGCCATATACTAATGATTACTCTGCTTCACTCATCCAAATCCACTTCCAAGCCATAGTCAAATATTATCCATTGTCCTTTAACCTGACTGTCCTTTAACCTTAGCCATTGTCACAAGCACAATTGGTGGGGATGAGAGAGGGCCTTCTCTGACCTTCTGGTCAGTCACAAGGCCGAACAGGGTATAGGGTTACAGCCTGTGCTGGATGGGGTTACACTCCCCTTGAAGGCACAGGTTTGCAGCTTGGGAGTGATCCTGGATTCATCACTGAGCCTGGAATCCCTGATTATATTGGAGGCCAGGGGAGCTTTCGCACAATTAAACCTTGGGAAGCCAGACTTGGCCACGGTGGTCCTCGCTCTCATTACATCCAGGATAGACTACTGCAATGTGCTCTACATGGAGTTGACTTTGAAGACTGCCCAGGGTGGCATACAGATAGCATACAACTCCCATGTTACACCAGCTCCACTGGCTGCCAGTTTGCTACCAGGCACAATTCAAAGGCTTTGACCTATAAAGCCCTAAATGGCCCTGGCCAAATTTATCTGTCCAAACGCTTCTCCCCCCCATGAACCACAGCAGAGATTAAGATCCTCCAAGGAGGCTCTGCTCTCTATCCCACCATTCTCACAAGCACGATTGGTGGGGATGAGAGAGATGGTCTTCTCAATGATTGCCCCCTGGCTATGGAACTCCCTTCCTGTCCTTCAGAAGGATGGTAAAAACTTGACTGTGGGACCAATCTTTTGGAACAGTGAAATAAGCAGCAATAGAAAACCTAGCCAGGCCAGTGTAGTCATGTAGTGGCTGTTTTAGACATTTGCATGAATTTATTGTGCCATGTTTATGGTGGACTCTACAGAAGATGCTTCAGCTGTACTTCATAAAAGGGAAATCAGCCTGCTTAGCAAGCCTTTCAAATAAGCAAGACCTTGTTATACACAACCATGAAAGATACAGTAGCTCTTTCTAGTTTTCACCCTAACAACTATATTTTTTCTTCGTGGTCTCTGCGAATGCACACTTGTGGAGAGACTGCACCTGCGCGGGCTCCAATGGAAACTTCTACATTTTAAACTTTTCAAGTTTTGGCGGTAACCCCGCCCAGCCCCGGCAGGGGATAAAAGGGCGCCCCGCGCACACCGATCCAATTCCTTTTTTTCCGCCGCACGGCTCGCTTTGGTACTTCTATTGTTGGATAGAGATATTGTTGGATAGAGATTTTTGATAGAATTTTCTTCGAGTTGTTCGACAGTATTATGTCAACAACTCGCTTCAAAAGATGCGCGAATTGTCCGAGGAAGATTCCTGATTCGGACAAGCACGCTCTTTGTCTTTTGTGTCTCAGAGAAGCACATATCACCTCCTCGTGTCGTCATTGTCAATCGTTGACGGCACAGTCCCGTAAAAACCGGGTTCATTGGCTTCGATACCTCCTGTACCAGCAGACGTTGGCTCCGGTACCTTCAACATCGACATCGGCGTCGACGTTGGCTGCGGTATCCAGGCCTTCGACATCATCATCGACGTCGAAGGAGGCATCGACATTAAAATCTGTCGATCCCTCGACGGAGGCCGAGCCTCGCCAGACAAGGGCGAAAAAGGCAGCACAGAAGAGACCGAGAGCAGCTATGTCAACAGCTTCCAAGGCCTCGGTGTCGACAGCTTCCAAGGCTGCAAAGCCTACGAAGCAGAAAGCTCCATGCACGGTCACGACTGAGACCGTACGCATCCGACACTCCTCGACTAGCTCGGTGGCGTCGGTGAGATCGATGAGGTCCACGAGGTCGACATCGGCGACTCCGCCATCTTCCACGGCGGTTGGCATTGCCTTTCGCCGATCTCAAGAAGAATCTCGGCGTGCTTCCACCTCATCCTCCGTCCCGCCCACCCCAGGCAAGTCTCTGTCGAAGACGGCTCAGCCACCGGCGAAGAAGAGGAAGACGATGCCGCCTCCATCCTCGCCTTCTTCTTCTTCCCGAAAGCAGACCACCGCCTCCTCGGCCACCTCGTCGACGAGGTCATCGCCTTTGCAATCTGCTCAACCCCAGCCGGCCTCTCAACCTGCTCGGGAGCCACAGCCGTTGACAGAGCTGCCTTTGGAACAGCCCGCGTCCCCAGTGATCTCGGTGGACACGGTGATCGAGGCACCAGCTCGACATGTGACAGCCAGACAGGAGCTTTTCCCGTCTGTGACAACCTTGAAAACTGTGATGGCAAGACAGGAGACTTCTCCGGTGATGGAGACTCCAGAAAGGGGCAGGCAGACTATGAGACTGGCCCGTGCCATTCAGGCTTCGGCCTCCAAGGCCCCCCCAGCGGCTCCACCTCAACAACCGAGTCAGGATGTTTCCTCATCCCCTCCTCCCCAATCCGTGGCTGCCGATGACAAGGAGGAAGATGGCGAGTTACCGGGATCGGTACACTCGGGGTCCGTGTTATCTCTCGGGATCGAGAGATCACCCACTCATGACGCATACGAAGTGGACCCACCGTCTCCCACGGACAATGTCCGAGCCTTTGCGGATCAAATGGCTCGCATGGCTGACGCTCTAGACTTGGAGGTCAAGCAGACTTCCAAGGCAGTACAAGACCCGGTGTTCAAGAGGGTGCAATCAGAGTCTCCACCTGCTCCTCTTCTACCCTTCCTCCCTTACCTCCTTGAAGTGATCCAGGGCTCTTGGAAAACCCCCTCCTCCCTCCAACCTCTAAAAAGATTGAATCATGGTACAGAATGGACGATGAGGGCTTGGAATGGCTGAAACACCACCCCGATCCTAACTCGGTGGTCGTGAAGGCGGCTCAGGCGTTTGGGAGGCAATCGTCGGCGCCGTCTGACCAGGAGGGGAAGAGATTTGACGCAGTAGGCAGGAAGCTCTACTCCGGTGCCCTCTTACTGGCCCGCATGGCCAACTATGGTGCTTGCATGGGCGCATACCAGCAAATTCTCTGGGAAAAAGCAGCCCCATTCTTTCAGAGAATGTCTGATGAAGATCGCACTGCCCTTTCCACCCTGGCTCAAGAAGCGAACTCCCTGGCGCATCACCAGATGCAGATGGCCAAGCACACGGGGGACACTGCGGGCAAGATGATCGCCCACGCCATGGCAATCAGGAGGCATGCCTGGCTCAGATCCTCTGGCCTCTCTACATCATCGAGGCAGGTGATCAAGGACCTCCCGTTTGATGCCTTGGGGCTTTTCAACGCCGGGCGGACGACAAGCTGAAGTCAAATCACGACTTTAAGACTCTGGCTGCTAAGTGCGGGTTTGAGAATCAGAACCAGGCACAGAGAACCAGATGGTTCCAGTACAAGCGTCGGCACACGGTCCCGTACCACACCATACAGTACCGCCAGCCAGCCCGTCCCCTGCATACCTCCCAGCAGACCCACCCTCAACAACCCCAACAGCAACGGAGACAGCACCAACAGCAGCGCTCACGATCCCGCCAAGCTTCAGGAGGCAATCAGGCCAGGCGCCGCATTTGATGCCTTAATGGACGATACCGTTTGCAGTTCCGTTACAGATGTTGCTCCCATGTCCCTCCCAATGGTACCCGCCCTCATCCTTCCATCCGGCTCGACACCGTTCGGGGATCGCCTGACGAACTTTCTCCCTGCATGGGAAAATATCACCTCAGATGCATGGGTTTTAAAGATTGTCGACGAAGGCTATGCATTGGAGTTCGAAGAGCTCCCACCAACGGGGCAAATTGTCGATACCGAACCATCCTCGGCAATTCTGACAGAAGTCGAGACCTTGCTTCTAAAAGGGGCCATTTCCCCTCTTCCGGACTCTCAAAACCATCGAGCCTTCTTCTCCAGATACTTTACTGTCCCAAAGCCGGATGGCTCCCTCCGCCCAATCCTCGATCTCAGAGACTTAAACTCCTTCATCGAACCCCAAAAGTTCCGGATGGTGACGGTATCGTCCATACTCCCTCTCCTCAGGTATGGAGACTTCTTCGCGTCCGTCGATCTCCGGGACGCTTACTTTCATCTCTCAGTCAGAAAACACCACAGGCGCTTCCTGGCCTTCAGGGTAGCGGGACAGACGTATGCCTTCAACGTGCTTCCGTTCGGGCTCGTAACGGCACCGAGAACTTTCACAAAATGCATGTCGGTGGTCGCAGCAGCCCTCAGAAGGGAAAAAATCCGCATTTTCCCATACCTAGACGACTGGTTGTTGGCAGCACGCTCCCCGGACCTCCTGCGGATTCAGGTGGCAAGGACGCTTTCCCTCCTCGAGGACCTGGGCCTCCAGCTGAATGAGGAGAAATCTCATCTCAAGCCCACCACTCGCATAAAGTTCATAGGCGCCATGTTCGATTCTCTCTCCCAGTCGGTGTTCCTCCCAGAAGAGAGATTCAGGGCTCTTCGAGCCGAGGCGCGCAAAGTTCGTCGATCCCGAGTAGTTCCAGCAAAGCAAATACAGATCCTCCTCGGGCATATGGCCTCCACGGTGATGGTGACACCGTTGGCGAGGCTCCGCTTCCGTCCCCTCCAGAGATGGTTCTTGGACCATTTCAATCCCATGCGGGACAGTGCCGTGAAACGCCTGCTGGTACCGAGGTCGGTGAAGGACTCTCTAAGCTGATGGATGGACCGCCAGCATGTCTGCAGGGGCATTCCGTTCCACTCAGAGCCCCCAGCCGTCACGATCACGACGGACGCCTCGATGTTCGCATGGGGATGCCATACAGGAGACCTCTCAGTTCACGACCTCTGGTCCCCACAAGAAAGACAGTGCCACATAAACTATTTGGAGTTGCTGGCGATCTTCAAAGTCCTGAGGGCATTTGCCCTCCTGGTCACTGGGAAGTCTGTCCAAATCCTTACGGACAACATGGTGGCAATGTTCTACGTGAACAAGCAGGGCGGAACGGGCTCGAGAAAACTTCTCAAGCTGTCACTGGAACTATGGGAGTGGTGTGTAGCCAGGTCGGTGTCGATAACAGCTCTACACCTTCCGGGCGAGACCAATGTCGAGGCGGACGCACTCAGCAGAAACAAGTCAACCTCTCACGAATGGAGGTTGAACCCCGACAAACTAGCCAAGATCTTCAAGGATTGGGGCCTCCCAGTTGCAGACCTCTTCGCGTCACCGCAAAACGCTCAGCTTCCGCAGTTCGGTGCCAGGCTTGCTCCGAACACGGTACCGGGTGTCTCGGAGACGCATTCCTCCTAGATTGGTCGAGACATCTGCTCTACCTCTTCCCACCCTTCCCGCTCATCCCGAGGGTGATCGAGAGGATCCAGTCGGCGCAAACGAACTGCATCTTAATAGCGCCGGAATGGCCACGACAACCGTGGTTCTCGGTCCTCCTCCAGTTGTCCGAGGGACGGATGAGACGCCTTCCACTTCGGCAGGATTTGCTCTCTCAGGAAGGGGGTCTACTGCTCCACCCCGACCTCGCTTCTCTTCATCTTTCGGCGTGGAGGATCCGGTTCTGAAGTCCCAGTGCCCGGAAGTTCTGCCGATCCTGGCTGCAGCTCATGAGCCTGCTACCAAGAGATGCTATTCGGCGTGCCTTAATCGTTTCCAGGCCTTCCTCTCCGAGAAAGGGTTGGACGATGGTCGACCTTCGGTACCGTCGATCCTCTTGTTCTTGCTGCACCTTACAGAACGGGGCTTGTCGCTGTCGTCGCTCAAGTCTCACCTGGCGGCCATCTCCTGGCAGCTTCAACGCGCAGGGGAAGCTTCCTTGGATAGCTCCGTGAAGTCTTTCCTGCGGGGCTTCAATAACCTCCATCCCCCGGTCCGCACCCCAACTCCGGGTTGGGACCTCGACCTTGTGCTGGCTCGGCTCGCACAAGCTCCCTTCGAACCTTTGGCGTCGATCGATCTTCGACTTCTGTCATGGAAGGTGGCCTTTCTGGTCGCGATCACCTCGGCCCGTAGGCCGTCGGAACTCGCGGCACTGCGTGTGGACGAACCATACTTTGTTGTCCACGAGGATAGGGCAGTCCTCCGCACAGATGTAACGTTCCTCCCTAAAGTTGTGTCCCCCTTCCATGTCAATGAAGACATTGTCCTTCCCTCGTTTTGTCAATCTCCCTCTACCCCGACGGAGAAAAGACTCCATATGCTCGATGTGCGGAGAGCATTACTGTGTTACAGGGACAGAACTGCTCAGTCTCGTAGGACTCAACGATTGTTTGTTGCATATGCCCATGATAAGGTGGGCTTGCCGATTACGCCGCAATGTTTGTCTCATTGGATCACCTCGACTATCGAGCTTTGTTACCAGCTGGCTCGACAACAACCCCCCTCGGTTGTCCGGGCTCGGTCAACCAGGGCTATGGTGACATCGACGGCCTTCCTTAAGGGAATTCCCTTGGACGCTATTTGTAAAGCGGCCATTTGGAAGAATCCACAGACATTTGTTGCACATTATAGACTAAACACCAGGCATACACCTGATATGGCCTTTGGGAGAGCGATTCTGGGATCGTGTCCGCCTTAGAACTCTGCAAGTTCTTTTTTGTATGTTTGTCGGTACCATGGACTTCTTCAGTACCGTATATTGTTGTGAATGTTATTTACATGTTTTTTACTTGAATACAACTGTTTACCGGTGATGGTAAATGTAATTACACCTATATACTTGATACCCTTGCTGCCTGGGGCGCAGGCAACCTTGCACTATAGCCTCGTGGAGGCTCATTACGGGTGCTACTTTGGGTCGCTATCGACGACTTTGCATTACAAATGTGTTTTTGCACTTGTTGACAAAACTGTTTTTGTGTAACTACTTAATGTGCCCTCATTGCGATGAGTGTCTTCAACAATGACTGTGTTGTGTTTTTTCCAAGGGTCAAAAGTTTATTTGATTGTTCAAGAATGCCCTCATTTGTTGAGTGTCTTTCACTGTAAATTGGTCACCTTCACGTGACCGGGAGGATCACGTACTCCCATAAGCTTTATGCACTGTGCCCTTCTTCGGAAGTGATTGCAACCTCTTGTTTGGTAACTGTTTGCACTTAATAAAATTGTTTGGCCCTTGACTTGAATAGTCGGTTTGCCTTCTTCCCGCCTCCGGGACCTAAGCTTGCTAGTCTCCACAAGTGTGCATTCGCAGAGACCACGAAGAAAAATGGTAGGTTACATACCTGTGACCATCTTTCTTCGAGTGGTGCTCTGCGAATTCACACTAACCCGCCCAGCCTCCCCTCAAGCAAACCTCCAATTTCTCGCTACCGTAGCGGCGTAGGAATTGGATCGGTGTGCGCGGGGCGCCCTTTTATCCCCTGCCGGGGCTGGGCGGGGTTACCGCCAAAACTTGAAAAGTTTAAAATGTAGAAGTTTCCGTTGGAGCCCGCACAGGCGCAGTCTCTCCACAAGTGTGAATTCGCAGAGCACCACTCGAAGAAAGATGGTCACAGGTATGTAACCTACCATTCTGTATATAAGCTTCATTTTGCTCACGCAGGTTTCTTCCTCGCTTACAAATACTGATTTGCTTGGGAGTCACAAGCCAAGATTCATTGATTTCACTAAGAGGAGGAACTAAATTGAGTGAATTGAATGTCCTATTAAACATGATGAAATCTGCATCCAAGTACAAGTCAATATAAACAAATAGTAAAACAACCTGTAGGACCATAATTAAACCATATAGATTTGAATATGCATTTATGCATGCAGTATTATACAGGTATCTTACCTTTAAAGATTTTGTCATCTTCAGTAAAAGTACTTCAGAGGTACCAGGAAGATGCGTCAGTGCACAACAAAACAAGAACAAAAATAGAGCAACCAAAACACCAACATTGATCTAGGCTTGTATGGCTGTTTGTAAATGCTAAACAGGGTATTGTAAAACTATCACAACATATTTATGAGAATGAGGGATATAGTTTATCATCAACAATAAAGCTTTATCTGCAATGAAACCTAAGTCATTCTCTTTATCAAAACTGTTCCATCATTAATGCCTTCCAGACTTTTTTTATTTCTCCAAATGCTACAAATGATTGTGTTTTAAATGTTTAAAGGATTGCAAGATAATATTCCAATGCAAGATAATATTCTCTTTACAACAGAACCTTATCTAATTTTGCCTATCAATATGCACTTTTGCTTTTTAATAAAAACTAGAGGAAGATTTCTCAAGGGATATTGGCCAAGAAGGGCCTGTATGTATACATGTATGTACATAGATTCATATTTGAAGAATTTATCTATTGACTCTATCACAACAATGTACAATGCATTAACACATTAAACATACATACAAACAAAATAATGTATGCGCCCCTCCTTTTAAAAACAGAATACCACAGAGAGTAACAACAACCAAGATAAAGAACCAAAAGTCACATGAAACAACACAGTCTTAGGGCCCTTCCAGACAGAGCCCAAAATGCGGGCCCTGACAGACTTTTATGATGCCTGTCTACAAGGATGTTGCTCAGATGATGCCCAGGTGTTTTACCATCCTATGTGAGGCTTCTCTCATGTCACCACATGAGAAGCTGGAGATGACAGACATGAGCTCACCCCACTTCCCAGATTCAAAATTCTGACCTTTCGGTCAGCAGTCCTCCTGGCGGCACAAGGTTTTAACCCATTGTGCCACTAGGGGCTCCTTTCGCTATAGTAATTGCACGTAATTACTATAATTGTGGAAACTTCAGGGGCTTCTTTTGTCCCCATTTTTAAAGCTATTGGAGTGAAACTTGCTACAATGGTAGAACACCAAGTTTCAGAAAGTTCACTTATCCACAGATTTTTTGTGGAATTTTCAAAGTTTTTATAAACAAAATCTTAAAAAACTAAAAGAGCTAACTACTTGAATTTTATATGCAATGCACAAGATAACCAGGTCATCAATCCCCAGAAGTTTCAGAAAGATTCACATATCTGCAGATTTTTTTAAAAGTTTAGACAAAAGCAATTTATCCCCCCTCCCTCCCAAATGCGACAACAGCATTTTAACGGTATTATATACATGATCCAGTTCAAAGCAAATAATCTGGGATCAGATCCTGGGATATAGGGCAGTGTGGATCCAGCCTAGGATGGCTTCCTCTTGCCTTTCCTTTCACTAGCAAATGCAGACTTTGCTATTCTAGCAAACTTTCAGGGATGGACTGCAAAGGCCTTTAAATGTTGTTTTGTTTTGTTTTTAATATTCTTGTAATGAATTTTTAATTGTTACACTTTTATAAATTGATTAATTACTTTTAAAAATAACTTTTATATATTTCATTGTTTAGGTTTTTATTCTATTCTGATTGATATATTAAGCCACCTTGAAACCCAGTAGTAGGGAAAGGCTGAAGGACCAAAACAACAAAGTATTTAGAAACTAAGTGATGAAGATGATTCTGTTGTTTCTTCTTATGGTTCTTCATCTTTGAATTGGACAGGCCTTTGAATATTAGAGTTTGGTCAAGATAGCAAAAGATATCAGTGAAGAAAAGCATACAAGCTAGAAGTGGCTACATCAATTAGCCCTTGCTTGCCACTCTTCTTTTTCTCCCTGCTGAGTTAATTGCTTGGAAACTTCTTTTGCACTTATTTCATTTTGCAGCAACTGAAATACGTTGAGTACAAAAGGAGAAGTGAGAGGAAGAGAAAATTTATAAAGCAGCCAAAAACGTGAGAAGGCAGAGAACACCGCCCAACAAAAAGGAAATTCTTGGTGTCTTGATTTTTAGGCCTATTCCTGGGATTATGTGGGGTGCCGATTCAGAAAATTGCATTGGATAGACCACATCAGCTTTTAGCTTCTTAGACATGGCTATGATTTCTTATGGGTGAGCAGATGAAAACTGGTATGAAAAGTGGTATGTGGCACATGTCCTGTATCTCAAAAACCTAGAGCTGATAGGGAACAAACTAGTACCATCTTTGGAATCAGCAGGTCATATATATACCTAGAAATAGGCCTGAGGCACCAAAATTTGTGTTGACCGGTGTAATCAATGGAGACTGTTCTTACCAACTTGGGAGCATTGGAGGATATGACAGTGATTCTAAACAGGTTCAATTCTAACAATTGAGAGAGTAGACTTGTGCCTGGGTTACATCAACTCAGGCTACAGATTAGATCATTCCACTTAGGGTTCATCTACACATACCCCCAAATCCAGAACCTGTCTGGGGCACTTCTGCATTAGACCAGCCCAGATTCAGTACAATTGTAGATGTTTTGTCCCTGAGCTACAGTAGTAGCAGAAAAGGGATCCAGACTGTTCAGTCAGGTGAAATTTGTTTTGGCCCTGCTGGACTGTCATCTTTACCTGGACTGTTCTCGGAGAGCTCCTGGCCATCATCAGGCACCGTTACTGACATCCATGGCTACGTCTTTGCATGTAGCCAGCCAAGAAAAAGCCCACAATAAACTACATCTAATAGAGAAGGATTTCATCCTTTCCAGTTCCCTGATAGATTAAAATTTTTATGCAGGGACTTTTTTGTTACAAGGAACATTCAGTGATCCAAGATTTCTCCTACAAAATATTTCAGTGAAAACTAAGCTTTTTAGGATCACCATGTTGCATACATAGAAACAATCAATGTCCTGGCTCTTGAGCACTCTAGCTGAAGGTCAGCTGTGACCAGCAGTGCTGCAAAATTTGAAGAGGCACAAATGGAGGGCAAAAGGGAGAAATGTGCCAAGAGGAAGGCAAGTCAAGCCAACCCTGACTGGAACTGCCTTCCACTTGGAAACCGATGTCCTCACTGCAGAAGATCATGCAGATCAAGAATAGGGCTCCACAGCCACCTATGGACCCACCACCAAGACACTACACTTGGAGGACCATCATCTTCAGACTACAAGGGATCACGTAAGTAAGTAGGTAATCAGTGCCAATGCACTAATGATAAAACTAGGACTAAATACTATTGGAGTAATCCTTCCATTGTAAAAATCTAGACCAAGGTCAAGAGATTCCTGTCATCAGGATCTTGGGGAATAGACCCCTCCCCAAAGAAAATATAAAAATCTAGACCATGGTCAAGAGGCTCCTGTCATCAGAACCTTGGGGAATAGACCCCTCCCCAAAGAAACCCATACCCTGTGCCCCGGCAAAAGATGCAGTATTTCCCACAAAACTGCCAAAAGCAACTCTTAGAAATATCTAAGGACCCTTCCACACTGCCCTTTATCCCAGAATCAGAGCCCAGATTATCTGCTTTAAACTGGAATATATGAGTCCCCACTGCCAGATAACTTGGGATAAATAGATATTCTGGGATCTGATCCTGGGATAAAGGGGCAGTGTGGAAGGATCCTAAGACTGACAAAGAGCAAAGCCTCATAGATACAAATACACCTTCCAAAACTCCCCAAATCCTTTGATTTTTCAGTGGTGGAAATACTGGACCTTCAACCCATGTTCCAGTTGTGGGAAAAGCAAGGTATTCGTAAATATAATAATAGGCTAAGTCTAGGTTGATGGTGACTGCTCTAGAGAGTCAATTCTATTTTTGGTTTAAGTACCACTTATTCCATGGTGCCCAATACTCTATTAAACTCATAAGTTGTCTTGAAGGCACATAGATCCATACAACAACAAGTATCCAAAACTGTCTGAAGAACCAGTTCTCTCATACAATTAAGCCATAAATCAAGTGTTTATACACGGGGGATAAGCATGTTGTAAAAGAGAAGGAACAGCTGTATTTATGAAGAAAGATTACTAAGAGTTTGCAGAAGAAGCAAAGGTTCCTCTTAGAAAACAGAAGCGGATTAAAGAGAATCTTTAATAACAAGGGGGCACTAGTTGGTGGTAAATAATATGAAAAAATGTGATAGTTTACAAACTGGCTGCTCATAATCAAATACAATTTTACAACTTTGAAAGTGCACCAATCCTGCTAATCGTTTCAACAGATTCTAGTCCCAGTGCCCTGGATACATTCCAATTTGTGTTGATATACTCTGTGTAATAACATTTTCCCTGCAGTTTTGGCTACCTCTCTTCTTCCTTTTCCTCCACTGACCTATTGAACATAGTAGAGCTCACATTCATCAAATTGCTCTGTTAAAGAGGTGCCGTATTCATTCAACACCAGAAATGTCTGCAGTTCAGGGGCAGGTGAAGTCATTTTGGTGTGTAATTTGGGACCTTTGGGGATAAAATAAAAAGAACACTATATCAGCTGGTATTAACTGGCACCATTTCACTGAAATGGGGCCTTGCATTTATTATCTCTGCTGAATAAAACCTTCCACACCTATTTTAAAAGGATGTTATTTAGGTTGCCGATTAAAGCTGGGAAATGTCAGATTTATAGCTGCCCATGCAACTTTAATTCTGACTTCCCTGTGTGTCCTTCCTGTGCACATAATAGAGAAGGTGTCCCACAGAAGACATAGTACGGACACTATCATGATCCCTCATGGGGCAGTGTTAATTATAGTATTTCCTAAATTTTGCAAACTTCACTTCCTCTTTGCATGTCCATTTATTATTTGGCCTTGCATATGCATATCTAAATATATATATATCCTTCATCCTGTGATGTTTGCAATATATAGGCTTCATAGCATGCTCTAAAAAGAGAAGTATTAGCTTTGGAATAATTGGTGTAGGTTATATTGAGGTTGGTCTTTTTTCTCTCCTCTTGGCAGCCCTTCTGTGGCCACATTCAGATAAAAGTTTTGGATGTTGTATTGACTGCATCCCTCTCTCTTACATTCAATATGGACCACTGTATACTGGTTAAATGCAATCCTCTTTAGCCCAACACTACACTGCTATTTCATATAGACCTGGATAGTCTTTCTGCAATAATCTGATCTCTTCAGAAAATTGTGTATGTACTTGTTTCAATGTTTCTACTGCAATCATAATTTTGTCTTACCATCCCAAGAGCTAATGTAGATGCCAATCTACCTGGTAATTGCTAAGATCCCACATGAATCATTGTACTTTATTTTTTTTCAATTCATTTTAGTTATTTACAAATGACATTACAAAGTTTTCTGGTAAGTTTCCAAAATAAAAAAATGGATAGGTCACCACCCTGAACATACCCTATCTCATCTGATTTTGAAAGTTAAACAGAATTGAATCAACTGGCTAGTCAATCTGGAACCAGTCCAGAGCAGTCTGGTTCACCCTCACACCTTCTTCTTTTTCATATAGGCACCTCTGTGGATATCAGAACAAGGCACCCAATAGGAGTTCTGTGGCCCACTGAGAATGCCAATGATGGTGACATGGGTATGATCCATCAAACTTTCCCTGCGTTGATACCCGGCATGAACAGTGAATCAGTCCAAATCGGTCCCACAGTACAGCTGTCCATGTTGCCTTCAAGCCATAAGATACTCCAGAGTTTCAAGGAAACTCTGGCGTATTCTCTGACCTTTGTTGAAGTAAGCCAAAACTGGAGGAACCTTACAAAGACAGTGAGGAGCCAACAAGGGTGAGTCTGGATGTTAATGCCCATGTAAATGAGCATCCAGTTAGTATTTGGAAGGAATACCAGGTATCCATAGGAAGAACTAGGAAATAATATTTCCTGAAACCCTTGAAAGTCACTGCCAATCATATGGCTTGATGGCTCAGTGAATTCAGTATTAAATTAACAGCTTCATTTATTCTGGAAAAAAATTACAAGAGTTGTACACGTGAATCATATGGAAAACCAATTCCAAATTAAGTTGTATACTTCACAAGAAATCAGACTAACTAAAAACCACTACTACCACCCTAAAATGTGAAGCAGCTGTTGTCATAGTAGTCTGGTACTTATTTGTAGGATTAATTATACTAAAAATAATTAGTGCAGCCCACAAAGAACTGCAGCTGAAAATGATATACCCTTTTCCTTTTTCACCCACTATTATATATAACTTCTCATGCAATTTGTTACTTGGTATGAAATCACTACTATGAGACTTTCCGCACTCCCTTCAGTAGTAAGCAATGATGGGGAGGATGGGGCATAAAAGTGAGAAAACTCACAGCAGAAGCATGTTACACCACCCAACAAGTTGTAGTAATTTAAAAAAGTTGGGGAGGTCACTCTAAAGGCAATAATAGAAATGTGTGGCCCTCCGGATGCTGTTGAATTTGAACAAATCTAATTAGTAGAGCCCATAGTGAAGGAAGATGGCACTTTTACTCCAAAAATATCTGGACGTTACACAGTTCTGCCATGTATAGTTAGAAGAAGACGAGAAACTGCAATTTTTGTGGCAAAGAGATGTGCAAAATGGCAGAAATCTGTTTTGTATTTTATTTCAAAATTCACATCCCCCTCCCCCATTTTGATTCAGAAGGATTCGGGGGGATTCATAATACAAATCTCCAAAGTTTGGTTATTGTTTCAGTAAGATTTGTTCCATTAATGGTGATGTGGAAACGTTTGAGGTTTCTTTCTCCAGGATGAAACTTGCTATGCTTATAGGCAACATGTATGACTGTGAGCATGCCAAGTTTTAGAATTTTTTGGTCATCCACTGATTTTTAGGAATTTTTTCAAGTCTCTACAAAAAGAAAATTTTGAAAAACTATAAGAGGGATACTCTTTAATTTCTCCACAGTGACACAGCCTATGCAGGACATCGTTCCTGAAGAGTTTCAGAAAGATTTGGTCATCCACTGATTTTTAAGAATTCTAAAACGTTTTTACAAATATATATATTTAAAAAACTACAAGAGGGATCCCTTTGAATTTCTCCACAGTGACAAACCCATAATTCCTGCAAAGTTTCAGAAAGGTCCAGCCATCCAGTGATTTTTAGGGGAAAAAATCCAGTTAAGTACCTTGGGCAAGTCACACTCTCTCAGCCTCAGAGGCTTGAAAACTTAAAATATTTTACAGATATCATGATGAAACTTGCCACAGTTGTAGGTCACATTTACCACTTTAAGTCTGCCAAGTTTCAGAAAGTTTTGGTCATCCACTGATTTTTAGGAAAATTTTCAAATTAATCACATGTGATTAACCTAAATCACTTTTATATTAATGAGATTCTGCAGAAAACTCTAATTGGCTGACAAGGAAAAAAACCCAGCATGCAGCTGCCATGGCCAGTCACATCAGTCCCCCGGGCCCCTCTCTTCCACCCCAGAAAATTGTTATATTTATTGATACAGAACTTAAGCTTGAAACATTCTGAATCTCCAAATCTTTCTGATTTTTTTCCAAAACATTTCAGAAGGAATGTTTTCTTTCAGAAAGATTTGGCTGGCTTCTCGGTTCACATTTCAGTGATTTGTAATTATAAATTTGTAATTACAAATCACCCAAACTCCCAAAATATGAAACAACCTACAAATTTTTGCATACCCCTATGGCATACTTGTACCAGTCCTTCTGACATTTAATTATTGCTTGCGAAGTAATTAAAGAGTAGTTTACATTGCCAAAATTTGGCTTTAAATTCACCTGGTGAGAATTTTATCAGATGAATGCCTGTATCACACAAGGTTGCTGAAACGCAATTATGGCAGGATAAAACTGCCTTTTGATAGGCTTGCTGCATGACTTCATGGTGCTCCTGTAGTCACATTGATCTTGAATCATGATTGGATCATTTCATTCTGTTGATGGGGATAGCCCATCAATGAAACCAATATCATTATTATCCCGCCACTTTTCCTTGTGTAGTAATTTTCTTCTACTGCAAACCCATTATTGAAAAAAGAGAAACTCTTGCAATAATTCCAAAACTGTGTGATTGCACAATTGCAGCAAAATTGGAGGGGGGGGGGGAGAGAAGAAAAAATAATTTCAGTATGAATTTGATTTGTAGGGCAAACAGGGTAGGAAGCGAGGTTGGGCAGAAGACTGAACACAGAAATTTGCATCAATAAATTGTCATTATCATGTGATTGTGCTGAGGTGTGAAAGAGATCGTTTCAATAATGGTATGTTTCCATTTGGATAAATAATGCAATTGTGATGAGACAACAGGCTGGTGTGATAAATTAAGGCTTACTCAACTTCAGGGAAAGAAAAACTATCATTGTTTCATTTAGGATAGTTTCAGTACTACTAAAACAAAGAAAGGAATGGAATTCCAAATTTTATGCTGGGTTCTGTTAGAAACCACACAAAAGCTTTCTATTTACACTTCAACAGCAAGGAATTGTTTGTGGCAAAGACACTGTGGAGATTTTTTTAAAGACCCTTCCCATTACCTCTATATTTGACTGTGCCTAATATGGCAAACACATTTTTCAAACTATAGCTATATATTTGGATCAAAAGGAAAATAATATATGCCACAACATTAGAAAAGGGGATTAAACAATAAGGCCCATCCAGAGAAGTCTCTCATTTTTATGCATTTCAGTATTTTCTGGTTTTGTTAATTGGAAGCAGATGACCTTCTCTTTTCAAGAGTGTTACTGACATGGCTTGTATCAAGAAGTATGATGTTTCCAGCCATATTTCCAGCTTAAAGAGGAATGGTTATATTTGAATAAGCAACAAAACATGTGGATGTTTGTCTGAATTGAAATGAACTTATGAACCTGAGAATTCACGAACCAGTCCTAATCATAGCCAAACATTGCCAACATCTGCTTTTTCATCCTGGAGAATTTATACTGAAAACCCGAATCTCTTCATCTGAGCTTGAAGAAGAGAAGAAATTGCTGAATGGCAACTAGACATAAAAAGATGCATTGTCTCGTCTCTCTTAACCTCTCTCATAAAAAATAAGAATAGTGTTACTCTAGTGGAATGCAGAAGAGCTGCAGGACTCTGAATATGCATGCTCTGATGATTCATTGTATATTTTACTATCACATCACCAGTTGCAAGAATTCCACAGAACCATTGGTTGTAATAACTACATACTCTTTAATGAAAGAGTCAATTGGCCTAATGCGATAGAAAGATACCAGTAGTTCCAAACTTTCCCCAAGCCCTTAATACAGTTCCTCATGTTGTGGTGACCCCCAACCATACCATTATTTTTGTTGCTACTTCATGACTTTAATTTTGCTACTGTTATGAATTGTAATGTATATATCTGATATGCAGGATGCATTTTCATTCACTGGACCAAATTTGGCACAAGTACTCAATATACCCAAATTTTTAATGCTAGTGGGTTGGGAGGGGGGGTTGGTTTGTCATTTCGGAGTTGTAGTTGCTGGGATTTATAGTTCACCTACAATCAAAGAGCATTCTAAACTCCACCAACAGTGGAACTGAACCAAACTTTGCATACAGAACTCCCATGACCAACAGAAAATACTGGAAGAGTTTGGCAGGCATTGATCTTGAATTTTGGAGTTGTTGTTCATCTACATCCAGAGAGGACTGTGGACTCAAACAATGATGGATCTGGACCAAACTTGGCATGAATATGCAATATGCTCAAATGTGAAAACTGGTGGAGTTTGGAGAAAATAGACATTGACATTTGGGTGTTGTAATTGCTAGTATTTATAGTTCATCTACAATCAAAGAGCATTCTGAGCCCCACCAAAGATAGAATTGGGCCAAACTTCCCACACAGAACCCCCAAAACCAACAGAAAATACTGTGCTTTCTGACAGTCTTTAGTAGCCCTTCTGACACCCTCTTGTCATCCACCCCCAGGGGTCCTGACCCCCAGGTTGAGAAACACTGTTCTATACACTTTTAATTTATCATAATTATACATCATTGTAGTTAGGTAGAAACTTTCAGTTGTGCAACCAATTGTGTATCAGATTTCTCATATACCATGCTGAAAACTCAAAAAAAAAAAAAAGACAGTGTGTATACTTGTGGAATGTGCTAAGAAATGCACTTTTACACCTCTGAGGAAGTGCAACATTTTGTACAACTGTTTTACACTAGTATAGTACCTCAGCATGATTGTGCATGGATAATCACAACACAGAGCTTGGAAAAATTAAAGTTTTGGGAACTGTAGTTGCTGGAAAGCTGATGGGTAGATTCTGTGATTTGTAGGTTAAAAAACCAGTAATATTTCTAAGTGCTTTCACAATGGCTAACCACACACACACACACAACTGAGGGATTTGATTACTCCACGGTTACAGTCTTTGTGATATAAGACCTACAGTTCCATCAAATGTGACCATGGCATAGAGCGGCTTTCTCCAATCCAGACTTTGGCTCTGCTCACTGGAAATGCTGGAGATGGTAATCCAACACATCTGGAGGCTACAACTGGGGATTATATATATATATATATATATATATATATATATATATAAATGGATGAGCATCATTAAACTGACTCTTCTCCCTTCTTTTTCTTTGATGAAATTTCCATTTCCTTAGTTCCCTCAGTGTTGAATACCAGAAGGTTCATTGGGCCCTTATGACTAATTTCCTCCAAAATACAGTGCGCCTATTAATGAGCCAGCCAGCTTTGGCATCCAGTTGTGAAAAAAAAGTCTTATGATGAAAAATAAACTTGTATAATTTTGAAACTATTTCTGAACACAAACTACTCTTTGTTTGGTGTTTGGCTGTAGGTAATGCAAACTCCACAGTATGACAGCAAAATTGGCAAAAGACCTGTATGAAAATACTTGAAGTCCATGTTTTGTTTTGTTAAGATGCATTTTGGAGTCCACATGCAGGTATCTGTAGCTACTCCATATCCCAGACACAAAGGGAATTCAGAAACCTATATGCCTCTTCTCTTTATTTGTCCTGTTCCCAGTAGGGAGAAGGAGCAAATAGTGGTATATCCATCACAAGCATCTGTCAAAATGGGCATCTTTTAGACAACTGAATGCAAAGTTTGCTTGATTGTTTAAAACATTTCTCATCTTATTCTATATTTTTATTGGTTATTATATATTTTAATGGTTTTGTATGAATTTTATAATGTTGTTTTAATTGTTTTTATTGTATACTATGGACTGCTGTGGCATCAATTGCTGCCAATTTGTAAGCCATCTTGAGTTGCCTTCGGGCTGAGAAAGGCAGGATAGAAATGCCATAAATAAATAAATAAGTAAATATTGCAACTATACACAAACCCAAAGTAAAACCACCAGAAATAAAATAGCATAAAATAGGAAATACATATTTCCTCCTAGCTGAAGAGTTTAGTAAAAGTTTTCTTTCAGTTCTAGAAACCTGCACACACCATGGGGATTCTGGGAAATGTTATACAAAACAGCAATATTTCCAGGCTCTATCATGAGGATTTGAGATCCAAGAAATCTACAGAAGCTGAGAAACTCAGGTTTAAAGTGATTCAGTATTGTCGAATTCTCTTGTTTACTGCTTACCAGTTTTGCATTAATTGTGGTAGGTGGTGAAGGTGTTGTTAAATAATGAGAAATGTTCTGACTTCAAAGTAAAAATACAAAGAATCTCCTCACGTTTTACTCAGCTTTTTCGAAAATATGACAAGAAACCCAAACATTGCTAACCTTACCTCTCTCGCCCAACCCGAAAAAAGGCAGCAGGAGGAAAAAGTGTTTCAAACAAACAAAATGTTGATCTGCCTTTTATTAATTTCATTTTTTATCTCGTTGTATACAGACATTTGACAGCTATGACATTCACGGGCAATGCATTTGAAAAAGAAGACATAAATATTCAGAGACATATTAGAATGCTGTTCAATGTAAGCACCTGTCTACTTAGTGTTGACAGAAAATCATTTACTTTGCTTTATGCATGTTCTCTCTGGAGACCACTGAGGTCCAATTTTATTTAAAGAGGTGGTCCCAACATCAGTACTTCCTCTTGAAAATGCAATATATACAGCTAATTATATTTATCGAGGAAACACTTTTGCTTTATATTTTCAATAATCCTTAAAACAATTTTGTCGGTTCCTTGCTTTGGAATCAGCTTCCCCCCGGGTACCAGAAGGCGCATGACCTCATGATGTCTTTATTTATGACATCACAAGAGGGGGCAATGAAATCTATGATATCATAAAGATAGCAGTCTCTGTAAAGGTGCATAATGATTTAGGCTGTAACATTTCCTTCCTGACTCATTCACAGAATAGCTTCAGTTCACTTATTTAGAATATGTATCTATCACTGCTCAGTGCCACAAATGTTGCCAATCTTCACATTCAGGGTAGATGGCTTCTCATTTTATTTTAATCAAAACTAATGACAGAATAAGCCACAATTATCTTTCCTTTCCAACCTAAGATATATACCCTCCTCCCCATCCAAATCAAATGCACTTGTGCCCCATATCTTAACAATAGAAACCTTAGGACAACAGACAACCCAATATTGCTCACATGATTTGTTCTGGTACCAAGGATGGAAAGGCAATTCTCCCTTCACTCTGCCACCTTTCACGCCACTTCCAACATCATTCCAGAGGATTCTCTTAACTCATTGGGGCATGGCTTGGCAGATTGTAGGCACTGAAATCTGCAAGAAGCAGTGAAGACCATCTTCTTCCCCTTTGAACCAGCATAAAAATTCAGTTTGTTCAAAAGCCTCCATTTTTTTTATTGTATCAGAAGTGAATTGAGAATATACTGCAAGTTGCTTCTGGTGTGAGAGAATCGGCCATCTACAAAGATGTCCAGGGGATACCTGGATGTGTTATCATCCTGTGGTAGGCTTCCCGCATGTTCCTGCATGAGAAGCTGGGGTTGACAGATGGGAGCTCACCCCATCTCATGGATTCAAACCTCTGACCTTCAAGTCTTCATGTTAGCTGTTCAGCCAGCACAAGGGTTTAACCCATTGCATCACCGTAACTCCATAGACTCCCAGTGACAAAAGGAGATGCCCACCCACAGAAGGCTTTTGCCAGATACAACCTAACAGAATCCCAGAATCAAAGGGGGGGTGGGAAGCAAATGAAAACAAAAAGTGTTTTTCAATAAGGAAAAGTTCTAATCATCATAAAATATAATAAATAATAAATGTTAATTTTAAAACCAAACAAATATATACTCAAGTGGATTTTTAAAAGTAACTTTCCTAAAACTTGTAATATCACAGACCAGAGAAACATTGCAAAAAGTAAAAAAAAGACTCACAATGCCGATAGCACAATTGCTACTAAAAAGTCCCTGCTGCGACTCCCAATCTGATGTGGAAATATTGAAAACTAGAGACAGCTCCTTAACTTTAATAGGTGAGTAAAAATATAATATTTTATCACACAGACAGGGAACAAAAACATCTGCTGAAATTTCCTCTTCTATACAACCATCGAAGGTACAGGAACCCATTCCAGTTTTCACTCTAGCAACTTCAGTTGGGACAAAGAGAAATCTGGAATAATTGCTATAAATGGCATTGCAGAATAGTCTTGTCCTGTTCACACAAGCCATAAAACATTGTCATACTTATACTGTCACACACAAATTACTCTCTAATATTCTTTTAACTGTGTGGAGTTGTTGCTGCTGGTTATTTTTGTTTGCCATCGAATCATTTATGACTTATGGCAACCCTAAGGTGAACAGCATTTTTCTGGCAAGGTTTTTTTTTTCAGAGGGGGTTTGTCTTTTCCTCCTTGTGAGGCTGGGAACGCATGACTTACCCAGGACCACTAAATAGATTTCCATGACAATGTGAGGATTCAATCCTGTGACTTCATCACACTAGAGAATGAATCCACTTTCAATCCGGGTTCTGCTTCCTGCAAAATTCTGGGGCTTGTAGTTTAGTCAGGCTGCTAAAGGCTCCTCCTTAAACTACAAACCCCAGAATTCTGCAGGATTTAAAGTGGATTTATTCTCAAGTGTGATGCGGCCCCTGGTCTCCAGAGTCATAGCCCAATGCTTAAACTGCTTATATCTTGCTGGTTTTCTTTTAGCTATGTATTAAGATACAAAAGGGAGAAAAGAAATGCTAGCTAAAATGACTGTTCACAGAGAAATGACTACAAAACACAAAATATGCATGTTGTATAGGGAAGCAACATGTCTGCTAGACTCATTTGCTTACAATAATTCATTCTGACTATGGACACATACTTACAAAGTCAACTACTTTTGCTGTATATTCTTGTTCTTGTCTTCAGAAAGTGTTTCAGGTAGCACCGGTCAGCAGAGTTGTAAAGGGATCTATATGACCCCAAAGTGTGAACTTGATACCCTGCCCTGTCTTCTTTGCAGGAAAGCATGGCTCCACTGGCTTAACACCAAAGCCAACAGAAAAACCATCATCTGTGATTCATGGGACAGAACAGAAAATAGATTATCAGAAATGTAAACAGAGAAGAGAAAGTAATTTTGAAAATGAGGATGAAAGTTATGATATTTTAATACATTTCATGTTACCTGACAGATATGTAATGATGTTAATTAAGTCCTGATGATGCAGCATGGGCAGGAAGAGAGGAGGATGGGTCTTTAGAAAGGTTTTTGAAGAACTGGGGAATAGCGTTTGTTTTCTGCTGCAAAACCTTACAATGCTGCCATCTGTGGAAAAAAATATGTCATAACAGCTCTTTATAATTCAGCCATACATTTGTTCTCAGTCACACAAAGAATAGTGAAATTGCTAGAGGATGAATGGAATTCAGAAATGCAGGTGCTTGCTTGCAAACAGTTAATTCACCAGGTGAAGTGTGAGACTATCTATTTCAGTCTAGTGAACTTGCCTCTTTTCTATAATTTAATTAGAGTTTTGAGACAGCCAGCCGTCGATCTTTGGAATTATGAGCTGTGTGATTCCAGATCACCCATGGATCCCTCTGTTCAGTTAGACAGATTCTTTATATAAAATTGTCCCCAGCTCTCGTACTGTTTCTTCTTTGCCTTTCTCTCTCTCTCTCTCTCCCACCTTTTTCTCAAAACACATCCTTCGCTTTAGAGCATATTATGATATGTGGAAGACAATGAAAAATGAATAATGTGGTGAAAAGGTTCACACACACACCAAAAAAACATGTCAAGTACTGCAAAGAGTGATCAAAACCTTATATTCACTGAGGCACTGTTAATGTATACATGATAGAGATGCCTGCAAACAAAAACAAACGAAAGGAGGTTCAGACCCACCAAATTTCAGTTTTGGTGCCATGTATTGTTGCACAGCCTTAGGTTGGTATTTCAGGCCAATTTGGCATGAACATGAACCAAATATTGTCATTTCCTTATTTTAGTTAACTCTTTCATAAGTACATTCTTTCAGTACACTTCTGTCCCATTGTAAATCTTATTCCACAATAAGGTTCATGTGGGAATATTTCATGCTATATGACCAGGCAGAATATAACAACTTCTCCAATCTTTTACAAATGAAAAACTGAGATATATGTGTCTAAGCAACATCAAAGTGTAGTGAAAATGAGAAAAAAATTCAATTGGGAAGAAGAGACAAGCCAGGAGATGTCGCAGCAGTTTACTTTTGTCCAAAACTACAGGGAAGGTTAAAATTCTACCCACTCCTCTCCACTCTGCTGAGTTATTTTGGTGTAAACCAATGGAGGTAAGCCAGTCGAGGTAAACCAAGAAAAAGCAGGAGAGACACACTGGGATATTTAAATGCAGTGGGTTAGTGTGTGTTTTTCGGGCTGTATGTCCATGTTCCAGAAGCATTCTCTCCTGACATTTCACCTGCATCTATGGCAGGCATCCTCAGAGGTTCTGAGGTCTGTTGGAAACAAGGAAAATGGGGTTTATATATCTGTAGAATGTCCAGGGTGGGAGAAAAAACTCCTGTCTGTTTGAGGTAAGTGTGAATGTTTCAATTGGCCACCTTGATTAGCATTTAATGGCCTAGCAGTTTCAAGGTATGGCTTCTTACTGCCTGAGGGAATCCTTTCCAAGTTTCCAACAGACCTAACAATCTCTGAGGATGCCTGCCATAGATGCAGGCGGAACATCAGGAGAGAATGGTTCTGGAACATGGCCATACAGCCCAGAAAACTCACAACAGCCCAGTGATTCCAGCCATGAAAGCCTTCAACAATACATTTAAATGCAGTTGAAAAACCAGGACAAAAGCAGTAAGCAATGTATTCTAAAACCAAACAAAACACTCAAGTAATATGGGATAAGCATATTATCTTCTGACTCCCGCCTATCATTCAGCTCTAGTTATGTATTTTTTTTCTTTCCCTCCCATCTATCCAAGTTCCATTCTTAAGAGATCACATCACTAAGATTTTTCAGCATCTGGTCAATTTTAATAAGCATCTAACTTACTTGAAGTCCAACATGTGGGTTTAACAATACATATGGCAAATTCACATCATCATATACAGAGCTGATTTCAATCACAGTGACTTCCCCTTCCCAGTACAATCTGAGTTAAATACTGTGGTAGCTAAATATTTAAATACATGCTTTGGCACATGAGTGAGAATGAAAGGTCTTCCAAATGTTATTGCATTGCATCTCCATTCACCTTAGCCAGCATAACTATTGATGAGTGATCACAGGATCTGCAATATCCAAATGGCCTTTCTTCCTCCTCTCTACTCTACTAAAAATATAGCCACCAACTGTTGTTAGTGTATTCAGTCCAGACTTGAGCCTATATATGAGTCATGCCCTTTCCCAGGGGTGTCATAGAATGAGGATGAGTTTTGCCGAGGATGAGAAGCAGCTAGATGTCACTACAGTCTAAGCACCATCTGGGAAGCAAGAGATTGGATGCCTGGGTAGCTCCTACAGACCCTTTATGTTGACGCCTGATGCAGACCCGATTCAACATCGCAGACACTGGATCAGGCTACTCGGACTCCCTTAGCTTCCTCCGGGCTCACCCAGACAGGGCCCAAAATGCGTAAGCTCATGCACTTTTACTGGCAGCGTCCAACCAACACCTCCAGTAAAAATGAATTAATGTATTGTCGAAGGCTTTCATGACTGGAATCGCTGGTTCCTGTAAGTTTTTTTGGGTTGTATGGCCATGTTCCAGAAGCATTCTCTCTGGATGTTTCGCCTGCATCTATGGTAGTTGTTAGAGTGGTCCAGCGTTTCTGTGTTCTTAAATAATATCCTGTGTCCACAGCTTATTATTTGAGAAATGCTAGACCGCTCTAACTTAAACTACCATGTCAGACTACACAGAGAAGCCATTGAGCTCCACAAGCCTGTGGACAATTTCAACAGAACGGAAGAAACCATGAAAATGAAAGGAGGTTGGATTCATGTCTCTGTCCTGTGTCTGAAGCATTTCTCTTAGCACTACCAGTATTAAAAAAAAACTCTAAAATCATAACAGTAAATAAAGAACAACATTAAAAAAACAAGGGAACTCCAGACAAGAAACAATCAGGAACAGCTAATCACCTCTCAACAAAGATTCCCCCGGACAGTAAGAAGCTAGTAAGAAGCTAGATCTTGAAATGGCCTGCTAGGCAATTAAATGCTAATCAAGGTGGCCAACCTACCTCCAACAGACAAGAGTTCTGGACATTCCACAGATATATAAACCCCGTTTTCCTAGTTTCCAACAGACCTCACAACCTCTGAGGATGCCTGCCATAGATGCAGGCAAAATGTCAGGAGAGAGTGCTTCTCGAACATGGCCATACAGCCCAAAAAGCTTACAGCAATCCACAATTGAATTAATTTGAGACAAAATAGGAAAACCCTGCTTTGTCCTGAATTAATTTGATACTTGGTAAGGCCCGGATCTTTGATAAGATCTGGGTCTTTCCAGGTATGGGCTCGGTGTGGATTGAGCCTGGGGACCACATCATGCAATCTCCGAGCCCAATCCACATAGCTCTCTCAGGTTTTTTGAGCTGTATGAACCTGGAAAACCCAGAGGACACCAATCCCCTCCCCGTCCCCCATCCCAAAAGGCCTTAAAATAGAAAAAAAAACTTACCCGGTCACCATTAAGGTCCTGCCGGAGTCCTCCTGATGCACAGAAATCACGCGCCAGTAGAGGGGAGGTGCAGGAGGAAAGGGTTTGTGTGATACAGTGCTGTCCTCTTGTGCTCAAGGCCAGTTCATCAGGAGCAGTGAACGATCAGAACATAACATGTATGCCATTTCCTCTGGCTTCCATATGTTGAGGTATTTTTATGGATAATCTTTTACATAGAAAGGCATGCGGAAACACTGATTGTGTTTCCTGGGATATGGCATTTTTCCCAGATATATTATTTTAACCACTTTGCTACAAAAGGGATCTGCAAAAAGTATTGACTACATACTTTGTCAGTATCAACTAATATAAACTCTTCAAATGGATAAAGTCTCTATCATTAATTCAATGTATCATTTTCAATAGCTGCTAATAAATGGTTCTATGGCTGTAATTTCTCAATATAATCTGTAATAATTTACTGCATTGCAACCTTTCGTCCAAACTACTAACAGATCCCGATTTCAAAGTTGGGTTAAACATCTGTGAGCCTAACATTTCCATGTTGGGAGATAATGAAGTGGTTAATTTTTCCTGCATTCATACCCAGAAATGAATGGATTTATAGGATTAACACTTTCTTTTAACAGCAGTTAGATTTAGCTATAATATGCACACTGATGTAAATACAATAGGACACTCCTAAGGGGAATGCAATTTTTAAAAAGAATTTCCATATTTACTACAATAAATGTTATGCCAAGAATTTTTATAGCTAACAGAATCACAGAATATACTACACCCAAAGCTAGAAAACAGTTCCAGTACAAAGCATGTCTAATATATAGCCTCCCAAATACACAGTCTATCCCTAGAAAAGTTGTAAATTATGGTTGCAAATGAGGCCACAAACAAAATTTTGCTCAAGGCATGAATCATAAATTCAAACAATAATCATCTCATATAGGAGGCTCAGCTACTTTGTTTACTTATCATACCCTGCTTCCTAAACATGTAGATGAAAGTAGGTCAAGTAAATTTAGCATCTTTTTCTCATAAAATATGTTATGATATTGGGTGGCACTGCCTAATTTATAATTACACAAATCCTTTGAATATTAAATTGTGTTTTCACTGTGCTGTGTCATTGCCCATATTGACATTTTACCTCACGATGATACAGTATCATAGAAAGCTGTGGAAACATGCATTTATCAAAACAGCAGCCTGCAGCATAAAATTTGGAGGAGGGAGAACTAGATATGAAAAGATTATTAAATGGTGGTGAATAATGTTTTTCTAAGCTATAGTCATGAACGGGTGAGAAAGATTATTATTTTATTTCACTTCTTTGTATCGTATGGAGAGATGTGTTCGTACACTCCCAGTAAAGAGATGTGTGGGTGCGTAATTGAACACAACATTGTGTTCCAGTAATAGAATCCCATCTGATACGGCCTTCACTGATATGGTAGTATCGCTCAATGGATTTATTTATTTATCATATCAGGAGCGAACCAAAGGTACAATTGTGATGTATTTGAGAAAACACAAAGTTTTAAAACCTAACATTATGTTAAATGTCCTTAGACCAGTATCTGGCCACTTGGAGTGCCTCTGGTGTTGCTGTAAGAAGGTCCTCCATTGTGCATGTGGCAGGGCTCAGGTTGCATTGCAGCAGGTGGTCTGTAGTTTGCTCTTCTCCACACTCGCATGTCGTGGACTCCACTTTGTGGCCCCATTTCTTAAGATTGGCTCTGCATCTCTTGGTGCCAGAGCACAGTCTGTTCAATGCCTTCCAAGTTGCCCAGTCTTCTGTGTGCCCAGGAGAGAGTCTCCCATTTGGTATCAGCCATGGATTGAGATGCTGGGTTTTAGCCTGCCACTTTTGGACTCTTGCTTGCTGAGGTGTTCCTGCGAGTATCTCTGTAGATTTTAAGAAACTATTTCTTCATTTAAGGCATTGGTATGCTGGCTGATATCCAAACAGGGGATGGATATTTGCTAAGATTTTACCATTGGTCTTATTAATAGCCTCAGATATCTGATTTATATCATTGTGAAAGGGGAGAAAATTGTTGAGATGTATTATTATAGGTTAAGCATCCCTTATCAAGAATTCTGAAATTCTAAATGCTCCAAAATCCAAATTTATCTGCATGGGTGGCTGAGATAGTACCACCTTTGCTTTCTGATGGTTTCATGTGCACACACTCTGTTTCACGCATAAAATTATTTATAAATATTGTGTATAATATTATCTCCAGGCTATGTGCATATGAACCATAAAGGAATGTCATGTTTAGGCATAGGTCCCATCTCCAGGATCACATTGTGTACATACATATGTGCAAATACAGGTATTGAAAAATGTTTCAATCCAAAATCCAAAACATTTCTGGTTTCAGATAGGGGATACATGTGTTATCTACAATAGCAACCACAAAATAGGACCACCCATATAGTAGCTAACTGTACTACTTTGTAGAGGATGGTTCTTTTTTTCAAAAGAGACCTCCAGTTTCAGGAGAGACCAAAAAATGTGGCGTGCAGGTTGCACATGCCACTCATAACTTGGAGTGTGGTGGAATCTCCTTCTCTGGAGGTTTTGAAATAAAGGCTGGATGGCCATCTAGCCAGATTGTTTTCATGGTGCACTCTTGCATGGCTGGGTGCTAGACTGGATGGCTCTTGCAGTCTCTTCCGATCTAAATTATATGATTATACTGCCCTTCTTCCCACCCCTAAAGGCTTGCATTCTTTGATTTCTTCTCAACCTGCATCTACTGTATAGCATTATATTCCAATTTAACCTCTGTAAGTGCATTGAGAGCAAGTAGGACATGCCACAACATTCAATAGCTAGGGAGGAGTCTTGGGAATGGTGGCTGCCCTACCATTTTCCAGCATTTGCAATTTGAGATAGGTGCCTCACTCTGCCTAGTGATAGAGCAATTCCTGCAATATTCCCAAGAGAAGCTTTAGATCAAGCATTCTATAAAACACAGACAGGGTCTGCACAATGCTCCTCTCCCATCTACCAAATTTCCACATACGCATCCATGTACCAGATTCCAGGTCATGACAAAAGATGAAACTATTACTTCTCCACTATATTATATTCCTGCTATAGTATGTCAGTGTGATGAGTTTCATTCTAACTAGGTTCTGTTATGATTTATGATGCCATTTGATTATGACAACACTATCACTGTGTTTGAAACCTCATACAAAATGTTTGCTCCTAGGCTGAGACTTTGTCAACAGAGTTTCACCCTGAAGCCTTCCCCACTCACTTTCTCCTACAGACAAGTAATAACCCCTGCAAATAGAGAGTTCTAATAGAAGGCACAAGTTTTGCTGGTGTGTTTTTTTCTAAATGATTTCCCCTCATTTTGATCAGATGAACAAAAAGAAAGAGCTAGAGAAAACAGATACGAGAAATGTAACCATATGTTTATCTTGTTTACAACTATATATGTGCCAAACTGTACAAAAATGAAATCAAGACAAGGAGCTAGATGTCCTCAGGCTAAAGCCAGTTCTCAAATTATAGAAATAAAATGCCAGCATTGGACCCTGGGAATAAGTCATATATGGCCTGTTGCTTCCACAATTGCTCATCTAACTCACATCAGTCCATTAGAAAACCTCAGCTTTGATCCTGCAACTTCTATTTTACTTCACTTGGCAGAAACATTCATCACTCACCGTTTATAAGAAAATATGTAGTGGAGGGGGCATTCAAGACTTGAATAGGTAGACTCAGCTCATCTAATCTATGAGTCCACCTACACTTTAGAATTAATGCAGTTTGACACTACTTTAGCTGCCATGGTAACCTGGGAACTATAGCTTCCAACATCTTTAGTTGTCCCTGCCAAATAGTGATGGTGCCTTATCATACTACGTCCATCTCCAATGATTCTATAGCAGTGGGTCATGGTAGTTAAAGTGGTATCAAACCATATTAATCCTAGAGTGTAGATGCACCCTATGTATTCTCTGAGATGTGTGTTCATCGCCTTGCCGATCTGTACTATTCCCAACAATAGTGTAGAGAGTTTGTGGTTATGTTCAGGCATTATGGAAGCATGTGTATGCCAACTGACCTTGCCCCTTCTGTCACTGTCTTCCTCAAGCATGTAGAGTCTGCATTTGAGGATGGTGTGAATTCAATGGTTTGGATTGTCCAGTGAGCTCCCACAAATAGAACAGGCTCTCTTCTTCAGACATGTCATTTTTGTATGACAAAAGTGACATGTCTAAAGAAGAGAGCTTATTCTATTTGTGACAAAAGTGATGATAAAATGAGGCAGAACTAGTCCATTCACCATCTCATGTGTGGATTAATACCCTTCAATAATTCCTAAGGATGCATCTTCACTGTAGAATTAATTCAGTTTGACACCATATTTCATTCCCAACAGCTGAATAAAATCTCACATCTGCTCTGAACCGGAATATATGGCAGTGTGGACTCAGTTCAAAGCAGATATTGTGGGATTTTCTGTCTTGATATTCTGGGTTATATAACTGTGTGGAAGGACCCTTAGAAGCATAGAGTTTAAGAGACTGCAATGGCTCTCTAATCCAACTTCCTGACTATTCATTGCCTAAGAAAACCCTATGAACTTCATTGGGTCACTATAAATTGACAGAGAATTTGGTGTCACACACAAACACATTATAGGTTCATGGTAGGTGGGACCAATGACTTAATTATATATGGCTAGAGACAACAATAGGTGGAGCCAATTGATTTTTCTGCCACTGCTTTTTAAAAATTAAGCTAGTTGCTCAGTGCTACATCATAAACAAAGTAGGTCCTATATTTCTATAAGATGGCAAGACTATAGTGATGGGGAGCCAGAACTAATATAACAATAAAGAGCTAGGTTTTCTCTCAAAGCATATTTTCCCTGCTGTATCAGTTATTCTAATCTGGTGCATCTGGCAGGCATATGGACAATGGAAATGGAAAATGCAATTGTTTCAATATAAATATTTTTTTTGCTGAGCTGAATTGGATGTGTGTTTAGTTTATGTATAAGGTAAATGGGTGGTATAATGTTTATGTTATCACTACATGCCTGTTAATTTGGAAAGAACAAAATAATGGTAGTGAGCTTTCTCAGTGGCTGCTCCTAGGTTACAGAGGTCTGTAGCTGAATTCAAAGTGATGATCTGATCCTCCAGAATCTCCAAATGAAGCCTGAAGGATGGCTTACTACTAAGCATTCAAGTACAGATACATCACTAAAGTTCTGCCCAGGCAGAACTACACCCCATTGCCTCTATCATCTCTCAAAATCACAACTTTTATATGATGCAACCCAGGCCCGTAGCCAGGATTTCGTTTCGGGGGGCGGGGGCTGAATTTTTTTCAGGGGGGGTTTCGGGGGGGCTGAGTTTCAGGGGGGGGGGCTGAGTCTGAGTGAAAGAGGGTCTAGCCTAGCAAACCTTTTGTATCATTACCGCAATACCCCCATGCATATGGGATATATGGAGTATGGTGATCAGATCATGATATGAATAAACATAACAGTTTAAATAATGCACCAGTAAGGCCTTTTCGCGAACCACCATGAGAATTTCGGGGGGGGGGGCGGCGCTGAAGCCCCTCAAGCCCCTCCCCCCCCGGCTACATTCCTGATGCAATGCCACAACACAGCCACATGCTGGTGGTAGGGATGGCAGTGGTGAAGCATCTAATTTGTGCCTGTAGTTGGAAGTAAAATGATGACATGGTTCTCTAAGAGCTTTAGATGAGTCTTGAAAATATGAAGGATGCTTATCACGTATATTCAGCTACAGACACATAGCTAAATGTTTTTCTACTGTTGCCACCACTCCCTCATTCACCTGTTAATGGCCTAATGGCCATGTTTCCGGGGGGGGGGGGGGGGGTCAGAATGTAAAAAGTGGTGGGTGAGAGAAGAGAAGAGAAGCCTCCACAACAACCCAAAAATTACACAGCCATAAGCTGATAGTACATCTGCATAGTCATATGTCACTAATACCATGTTAGCAAAATAATGTTTTTAACACCACACATAGTTTTCCTAACATTTTACTTCTCAGTGACGTCAACATCATTTCCATTTTTTTAATGACTAGAGCGGAGGCTTACTTTCTAACAATAAGGGTCTTTTACAACCACTTTGAACTTAGGCCCTTAAAGTGGGGAAAAGAAAAGCTTTTGAAGATAGGGTCTCAGGGCCCTTTCACACAGCCATATAACCCAGAATATCAAGGTAGAAAATCCCACAATATCTGCTTTGAACTGGGTTGTCTGAGTCATATATCTGAGACTGCCATATATCCCAATTCAAAGCAGAAAATATGGGATTTTATTCAGCTGTGTGGAAGGGACCTAAGACTATTAACTACATGTTCTACAGAATGATGTGAGCTATCCTTGCTGAAAATGTCAGGGCAGGGACCATAAAAATAATGACAGGGGCTTGTACTGAACTAGTTTGTGGAAATATTTTGTCTTGGCATCCTTTGTCAATTTTTCCCTTGGACCCTTTTCATTCCACACATGTCCAAGGGGGAAAATGTTTGCCAGACATAGAAGCTAAATCAACTGAAAGGTTCATCCATTCAGTTCTCTAAAGGATCTGGCAATCTTTCCCTCTAATTGCATTTTGCTTTAACTGAATTAAACCTGCTGTTTCTAACACTGGAGAAGCAAATAAAAACTCTTAATACTGGCTGTGATTTGTTGAAATCTCTGTGTGCTCTCCAGCGCTTTCATTGCACAAAAATGGAAGCATTAATGCTAAGGGTCTTGCCAGCTAAATTCCTCTTGAGCTTTTGAATATGCTGGAACACTGAGGCCAAATACTGCTGGAAACAGGATTGCCAAAGGCGGCAGGAAGCTGGAAGATGTATGTTTTGCTCCAGGAACTGTGTCGGTCAGGGCAAGATTCCATTGGGTGAACTGCAAGGAATCACTGCTGGTTTCATTTTAGTGCTGTTCTGAAAAGGAGCTGTGTACGCCACTAGCGATTACAAGTTGCCAAGTGTTTTAAGCATGCTAAATAGTGAAGCAGCAAGAAAGCAGTTTGCATGGCAGACCATTCTTCCTTCAGAGCTGGTTTTCTTGCAAGATCTTGCAGAAGTTAAAAAGGGACTACTCAAAATAAGACTGGTTATTAGAATTACTTGTAAACCAAATCTTATGTTATAATTTTCTATTCCTCTGAGCCAAGCATTCTTCCAGGTTTGCACAAATCATAGAGGATGATTATCAACATTATCAACATAGAGGATGAATTTGCAACAGAGTAATATTACTTCTTTATATATCAAACCTAATGCTCACCACACTGCCATTAATTCTACTTTGGATACAGAAGTGTTCTCGGTCTCATTGGCTAAATTTTTCAATTGTTAGCCGCCAAGATAATAATGTATGTGTACATACCCTGCCCATTTCATCTTTATCCCTTTTGGCTAAGCTAGATTATGGTGCTTTCAGACAGCCCTTTATCCGAGGAGCATCTGCATTTAAAAAACACAGATGTTCTTGGGGGTCTGTCTATACCCACCCCAGAAAGCGCATACTTTCTGGGGTGGATCTCCATATATTCTAACAGGACTGGCCCAGCATAACATCTGGAGACCCTCCCCACAGCCCCCAAAAGCCTTTTAAAAGTAAAATAAACTTACTTGGCCTATATTAGAGTCTTGCTGGAGCTCTCCCAGTGCATAGAAATGACGTGCCAGGATATCATGAATCAGTACTTGGCCACCACGGCCATCTCTGCAAATATCAGAACAAGTAGGACAATGTATAGAAGGGGGCAAACACATGGCAAAAGATCTGGAAAACAAGCTCTATAAGAAAAGCTTAGAGAGCTGGGAATATTTAGCTTGTAAGAGAGAACATTGAGAGATGACATACAGTAATCTTCAAATACCTGAGGCATATCATGTAGAAGACAACAAGTTTGTTTTTTGCTGCTCCAGTGACTAAAACATGAACCAATGGATTCAAATTTCAAATTCTACCTAAACATTGCAGGGAACTTCTTTACTGTAAGAACTGTTTGAAAGTGGAATAGACTGTCTTGAAGACTGGCAGGCTTTCCTTTTTTGGAAATTTTAAGCAGAGATTGAATAGCCATCTTTCAGGAATGCTTTATGTATATCTGTGTGCCTGGTGGTTCGACACTATATTTTTTGTGGATTTTTTCAGTGCTATAATTCTAAGAAAAATATCAGATCCATGCTGGATCAGATCTGGTTATTAAACATTGCTCTAGCAGCACTATTGGAGCATTTAAATGTTTCTAATACTCCTAAAATGATAAAACACCTCACTAGAGTTTGGTAGTTAGGGCAGGGGATGGAGGTGTAGATGGTAAAATTGATTGGAAGCCTCTCTTATCTTAATACTTAAATGGAGGGTGAAAAGTTCAGTTCAGCTCTCCAATGCTGTAGCTTGTCTGATAGATATTGCAGCTATCTGAATCTCATGGTAAGATGTCATGGCATCTGCAAACACTTATACACTTACAACACTTATATTCATGTGGGTGACCACCCACACAAGCTCCCAAGAAGGACACAAGTGAAACAACACCCTGCAACTTTTGTTGCCTATACCAACAATTGACATAGCATATTATCCCTGTTACTGTCCCCATGTAGCTACCATGGCTAGTAGTAATTGATATCCTTATCCTCCACATGTTTGTTTGACCATCTTTTAAACTAATCCAAGCTAATGGTCATCACTACATTTTGTGGCAGAAAAAATGTAAACAGTATTCAAAATGTGACCACACCATAGATTTTTATGAAGGCAATATAATTTGGGCAATTTTAACTTTTTGCCCATTTTCTAATTATGCTTACTGTAGAATAAGCCAGTCTGTGCCCAGTAGCTACACACTGGATAGACATTTGAATAAAAGATATCCAAACAACCCAGATCTATCTTTCTTGTTCAGTTACCATTCAGCCCTATCCCACACATACATATGTGAAGCTAAAACCAGCACCAAAAGGTACATTATGGGGCATAAGGCCCAGAATAGCTAAGGTCAATGAATCATGGTTCATCCACAAACAGTCTGATTTTGGTTAAGTCATCCATAAAAAATTGGATAGACATTTGAATAAAAGATATCCAAACAACCCAGATCTATCTTTCTTGTTCAGTTACCATTCAGCCCTATCCCACACATA